>NW_027141817.1:0-57928 GCF_036365525.1 Heterodontus francisci | reverse complement strand
TATCACCTGTGTATTAGTGATGATATCTAATTTAACAATTAACTGGAATATTATCACCTGTGTATTAGTGATGATATCTAATTTAACAATTAACTGGAATATTATCCCCTGTGTATTAGTGATGATATCTAATTTAACAATTAACTGGAATATTATCACCTGTGTATTAGTGATGATATCTAATTTAACAATTAACTGGAATATTATCACCTGTGTATTAGTGATGATATCTAATTTAACAATTAACTGGAATATTATCCCCTGTGTATTAGTGATGATATCTAATTTAACAATTAACTGGAATATTATCACCTGTGTATTAGTGATGATATCTAATTTAACAATTAACTGGAATATTATCACCTGTGTATTAGTGATGATATCTAATTTAACAATTAACTGGAATATTATCACCTGTGTATTAGTGATGATATCTAATTTAACAATTAACTGGAATATTATCACCTGTGTATTAGTGATGATATCTAATTTAACAATTAACTGGAATATTATCACCTGTGTATTAGTGATGATATCTAATTTAACAATTAACTGGAATATTATCACCTGTGTATTAGTGATGATATCTAATTTAACAATTAACTGGAATATTATCACCTGTGTATTAGTGATGATATCTAATTTAACAATTAACTGGAATATTATCACCTGTGTATTAGTGATGACATCTAATTTAACAATTAACTGGAATATTATCACCTGTGTATTAGTGATGATATCTAATTTAACAATTAACTGGAATATTATCACCTGTGTATTAGTGATGATATCTAATTTAACAATTAACTGGAATATTATCACCTGTGTATTAGTGATGATATCTAATTTAACAATTAACTGGAATATTATCACCTGTGTATTAGTGATGATATCTAATTTAACAATTAACTGGAATATTATCACCTGTGTATTAGTGATGATATCTAATTTAACAATTAACTGGAATATTATCACCTGTGTATTAGTGATGATATCTAATTTAACAATTAACTGGAATATTATCACCTGTGTATTAGTGATGATATCTAATTTAACAATTAACTGGAATATTATCACCTGTGTATTAGTGATGATATCTAATTTAACAATTAACTGGAATATTATCACCTGTGTATTAGTGATGATATCTAATTTAACAATTAACTGGAATATTATCACCTGTGTATTAGTGATGATATCTAATTTAACAATTAACTGGAATATTATCACCTGTGTATTAGTGATGATATCTAATTTAACAATTAACTGGAATATTATCCCCTGTGTATTAGTGATGATATCTAATTTAACAATTAACTGGAATATTATCACCTGTGTATTAGTGATGATATCTAATTTAACAATTAACTGGAATATTATCACCTGTGTATTAGTGATGATATCTAATTTAACAATTAACTGGAATATTATCACCTGTGTATTAGTGATGACATCTAATTTAACAATTAACTGGAATATTATCACCTGTGTATTAGTGATGATATCTAATTTAACAATTAACTGGAATATTATCACCTGTGTATTATTGATGACATCTAATTTAACAATTAACTGGAATATTATCACCTGTGTATTAGTGACGATATCTAATTTAACAATTAACTGGAATATTATCCCTTGTGTATTAGTGATGATATCTAATTTAACAATTAACTGGAATATTATCACCTGTGTATTAGTGATGATATCTAATTTAACAATTAACTGGAATATTATCACCTGTGTATTAGTGATGATATCTAATTTAACAATTAACTGGAATATTATCACCTGTGTATTAGTGATGATATCTAATTTAACAATTAACTGGAATATTATCACCTGTGTATTAGTGATCATATCTAATTTAACAATTAACTGGAATATTATCCCCTGTGTATTAGTGATGATATCTAATTTAACAATTAACTGGAATATTATCACCTGTGTATTAGTGATGATATCTAATTTAACAATTAACTGGAATATTATCACCTGTGTATTAGTGATGATATCTAATTTAACAATTAACTGGAATATTATCCCCTGTGTATTAGTGATGATATCTAATTTAACAATTAACTGGAATATTATCACCTGTGTATTAGTGATGATATCTAATTTAACAATTAACTGGAATATTATCACCTGTGTATTAGTGATGATATCTAATTTAACAATTAACTGGAATATTATCACCTGTGTATTAGTGATGATATCTAATTTAACAATTAACTGGAATATTATCACCTGTGTATTAGTGATGATATCTAATTTAACAATTAACTGGAATATTATCACCTGTGTATTAGTGATGATATCTAATTTAACAATTAACTGGAATATTATCACCTGTGTATTAGTGATGATATCTAATTTAACAATTAACTGGAATATTATCACCTGTGTATTAGTGATGATATCTAATTTAACAATTAACTGGAATATTATCACCTGTGTATTAGTGATGACATCTAATTTAACAATTAACTGGAATATTATCACCTGTGTATTAGTGATGACATCTAATTTAACAATTAACTGGAATATTATCACCTGTGTATTAGTGATGATATCTAATTTAACAATTAACTGGAATATTATCACCTGTGTATTAGTGATGATATCTAATTTAACAATTAACTGGAATATTATCACCTGTGTATTAGTGATGACATCTAATTTAACAATTAACTGGAATATTATCACCTGTGTATTAGTGACGATATCTAATTTAACAATTAACTGGAATATTATCACCTGTGTATTAGTGACGATATCTAATTTAACAATTAACTGGAATATTATCACCTGTGTATTAGTGATGACATCTAATTTAACAATTAACTGGAAAATTATCACCTGTGTATTAGTGATGATATCTAATTTAACAATTAACTGGAATATTATCACCTGTGTATTAGTGATGACTTCTAATTTAACAATTAACTGGAATATTATCCCCTGTGTATTAGTGATGATATCTAATTTAACAATTAACTGGAATATTATCACCTGTGTATTAGTGATGATATCTAATTTAACAATTAACTGGAATATTATCACCTGTGTATTAGTGATGACATCTAATTTAACAATTAACTGGAATATTATCCCTGTGTATTAGTGATGATATCTAATTTAACAATTAACTGGAATATTATCCCCTGTGTATTAGTGATGATATCTAATTTAACAATTAACTGGAATATTATCCCTGTGTATTAGTGATGATATCTAATTTAACAATTAACTGGAATATTATCCCCTGTGTATTAGTGATGATATCTAATTTAACAATTAACTGGAATATTATCACCTGTGTATTAGTGATAATATCTAATTTAACAATTAACTGGAATATTATCACCTGTGTATTAGTGATGATATCTAATTTAACAATTAACTGGAATATTATCACCTGTGTATTAGTGATGATATCTAATTTAACAATTAACTGGAATATTATCACCTGTGTATTAGTGATGATATCTAATTTAACAATTAACTGGAATATTATCCCCTGTGTATTAGTGATGATATCTAATTTAACAATTAACTGGAATATTATCACCTGTGTATTAGTGATGATATCTAATTTAACAATTAACTGGAATATTATCCCCTGTGTATTAGTGATGATATCTAATTTAACAATTAACTGGAATATTATCACCTGTGTATTAGTGATGATATCTAATTTAACAATTAACTGGAATATTATCACCTGTGTATTAGTGATGATATCTAATTTAACAATTAACTGGAATATTATCACCTGTGTATTAGTGATGATATCTAATTTAACAATTAACTGGAATATTATCACCTGTGTATTAGTGATGATATCTAATTTAACAATTAACTGGAATATTATCACCTGTGTATTAGTGATGATATCTAATTTAACAATTAACTGGAATATTATCACCTGTGTATTAGTGATGATATCTAATTTAACAATTAACTGGAATATTATCCCCTGTGTATTAGTGATGATATCTAATTTAACAATTAACTGGAATATTATCACCTGTGTATTAGTGATGATATCTAATTTAACAATTAACTGGAATATTATCACCTGTGTATTAGTGATGATATCTAATTTAACAATTAACTGGAATATTATCACCTGTGTATTAGTGATGATATCTAATTTAACAATTAACTGGAATATTATCCCCTGTGTATTAGTGATGACATCTAATTTAACAATTAACTGGAATATTATCACCTGTGTATTAGTGATGATATCTAATTTAACAATTAACTGGAATATTATCACCTGTGTATTAGTGATGATATCTAATTTAACAATTAACTGGAATATTATCACCTGTGTATTAGTGATGATATCTAATTTAACAATTAACTGGAATATTATCACCTGTGTATTAGTGATGATATCTAATTTAACAATTAACTGGAATATTATCACCTGTGTATTAGTGATGATATCTAATTTAACAATTAACTGGAATATTATCACCTGTGTATTAGTGATGATATCTAATTTAACAATTAACTGGAATATTATCACCTGTGTATTAGTGATGATATCTAATTTAACAATTAACTGGAATATTATCACCTGTGTATTAGTGATGATATCTAATTTAACAATTAACTGGAATATTATCACCTGTGTATTAGTGACGACATCTAATTTAACAATTAACTGGAATATTATCACCTGTGTATTAGTGATGACATCTAATTTAACAATTAACTGGAATATTATCCCCTGTGTATTAGTGATGATATCTAATTTAACAATTAACTGGAATATTATCACCTGTGTATTAGTGATGACATCTAATTTAACAATTAACTGGAATATTATCACCTGTGTATTAGTGATGACATCTAATTTAACAATTAACTGGAATATTATCACCTGTGTATTAGTGATGACATCTAATTTAACAATTAACTGGAATATTATCACCTGTGTATTAGTGATGACATCTAATTTAACAATTAACTGGAATATTATCACCTGTGTATTAGTGATGACATCTAATTTAACAATTAACTGGAATATTATCACCTGTGTATTAGTGATGACATCTAATTTAACAATTAACTGGAATATTATCACCTGTGTATTAGTGATGACATCTAATTTAACAATTAACTGGAATATTATCACCTGTGTATTAGTGATGACATCTAATTTAACAATTAACTGGAATATTATCACCTGTGTATTAGTGATGACATCTAATTTAACAATTAACTGGAATATTATCACCTGTGTATTAGTGATGACATCTAATTTAACAATTAACTGGAATATTATCACCTGTGTATTAGTGATGACATCTAATTTAACAATTAACTGGAATATTATCACCTGTGTATTAGTGATGATATCTAATTTAACAATTAACTGGAATATTATCACCTGTGTATTAGTGATGATATCTAATTTAACAATTAACTGGAATATTATCACCTGTGTATTAGTGATGACATCTAATTTAACAATTAACTGGAATATTATCACCTGTGTATTAGTGACGATATCTAATTTAACAATTAACTGGAATATTATCACCTGTGTATTAGTGATGATATCTAATTTAACAATTAACTGGAATATTATCACCTGTGTATTAGTGATGACATCTAATTTAACAATTAACTGGAAAATTATCACCTGTGTATTAGTGATGATATCTAATTTAACAATTAACTGGAATATTATCACCTGTGTATTAGTGATGACTTCTAATTTAACAATTAACTGGAATATTATCCCCTGTGTATTAGTGATGACATCTAATTTAACAATTAACTGGAATATTATCACCTGTGTATTAGTGATGATATCTAATTTAACAATTAACTGGAATATTATCACCTGTGTATTAGTGATGACATCTAATTTAACAATTAACTGGAATATTATCACCTGTGTATTAGTGATGACATCTAATTTAACAATTAACTGGAATATTATCACCTGTGTATTAGTGATGATATCTAATTTAACAATTAACTGGAATATTATCACCTGTGTATTAGTGATGATATCTAATTTAACAATTAACTGGAATATTATCACCTGTGTATTAGTGATGACATCTAATTTAACAATTAACTGGAATATTATCACCTGTGTATTAGTGACGATATCTAATTTAACAATTAACTGGAATATTATCACCTGTGTATTAGTGATGATATCTAATTTAACAATTAACTGGAATATTATCACCTGTGTATTAGTGATGACATCTAATTTAACAATTAACTGGAAAATTATCACCTGTGTATTAGTGATGATATCTAATTTAACAATTAACTGGAATATTATCACCTGTGTATTAGTGATGACTTCTAATTTAACAATTAACTGGAATATTATCCCCTGTGTATTAGTGATGACATCTAATTTAACAATTAACTGGAATATTATCACCTGTGTATTAGTGATGATATCTAATTTAACAATTAACTGGAATATTATCACCTGTGTATTAGTGATGATATCTAATTTAACAATTAACTGGAATATTATCCCCTGTGTATTAGTGATGACATCTAATTTAACAATTAACTGGAATATTATCACCTGTGTATTAGTGATGATATCTAATTTAACAATTAACTGGAATATTATCACCTGTGTATTAGTGATGATATCTAATTTAACAATTAACTGGAATATTATCACCTGTGTATTAGTGATGATATCTAATTTAACAATTAACTGGAATATTATCACCTGTGTATTAGTGATGATATCTAATTTAACAATTAACTGGAATATTATCACCTGTGTATTAGTGATGATATCTAATTTAACAATTAACTGGAATATTATCACCTGTGTATTAGTGATGATATCTAATTTAACAATTAACTGGAATATTATCACCTGTGTATTAGTGATGACATCTAATTTAACAATTTACTGGAATATTATCACCTGTGTATTAGTGATGATATCTAATTTAACAATTAACTGGAATATTATCCCCTGTGTATTAGTGATGACATCTAATTTAACAATTAACTGGAATATTATCACCTGTGTATTAGTGATGATATCTAATTTAACAATTAACTGGAATATTATCACCTGTGTATTAGTGATGATATCTAATTTAACAATTAACTGGAATATTATCACCTGTGTATTAGTGATGATATCTAATTTAACAATTAACTGGAATATTATCACCTGTGTATTAGTGATAATATCTAATTTAACAATTAACTGGAATATTATCCCCTGTGTATTAGTGATGATATCTAATTTAACAATTAACTGGAATATTATCCCCTGTGTATTAGTGATGATATCTAATTTAACAATTAACTGGAATATTATCACCTGTGTATTAGTGATGATATCTAATTTAACAATTCACTGGAATATTATCACCTGTGTATTAGTGATGATATCTAATTTAACAATTAACTGGAATATTATCACCTGTGTATTAGTGATGACATCTAATTTAACAATTAACTGGAATATTATCACCTGTGTATTAGTGATGATATCTAATTTAACAATTACTGGAATATTATCACCTGTGTATTAGTGATGATATCTAATTTAACAATTAACTGGAATATTATCACCTGTGTATTAGTGATGATATCTAATTTAACAATTAACTGGAATATTATCACCTGTGTATTAGTGATGATATCTAATTTAACAATTAACTGGAATATTATCACCTGTGTATTAGTGATGATATCTAATTTAACAATTAACTGGAATATTATCACCTGTGTATTAGTGACGACATCTAATTTAACAATTAACTGGAATATTATCACCTGTGTATTAGTGACGACATCTAATTTAACAATTAACTGGAATATTATCCCCTGTGTATTAGTGATGATATCTAATTTAACAATTAACTGGAATATTATCCCCTGTGTATTAGTGATGATATCTAATTTAACAATTAACTGGAATATTATCACCTGTGTATTAGTGATGATATCTAATTTAACAATTAACTGGAATATTATCACCTGTGTATTAGTGATGATATCTAATTTAACAATTAACTGGAATATTATCACCTGTGTATTAGTGATGACATCTAATTTAACAATTAACTGGAATATTATCACCTGTGTATTAGTGATGACATCTAATTTAACAATTAACTGGAATATTATCACCTGTGTATTAGTGATGATATCTAATTTAACAATTAACTGGAATATTATCACCTGTGTATTAGTGACGATATCTAATTTAACAATTAACTGGAATATTATCACCTGTGTATTAGTGATGATATCTAATTTAACAATTAACAGGAATATTATCACCTGTGTATTAGTGATGATATCTAATTTAACAATTAACTGGAATATTATCCCCTGTGTATTAGTGATGATATCTAATTTAACAATTAACTGGAATATTATCACCTGTGTATTAGTGATGATATCTAATTTAACAATTAACTGGAATATTATCACCTGTGTATTAGTGATGACATCTAATTTAACAATTAACTGGAATATTATCACCTGTGTATTAGTGACGATATCTAATTTAACAATTAACTGGAATATTATCACCTGTGTATTAGTGATGATATCTAATTTAACAATTAACTGGAATATTATCACCTGTGTATTAGTGATGACATCTAATTTAACAATTAACTGGAAAATTATCACCTGTGTATTAGTGATGATATCTAATTTAACAATTTACTGGAATATTATCACCTGTGTATTAGTGATGACATCTAATTTAACAATTAACTGGAAAATTATCACCTGTGTATTAGTGATGATATCTAATTTAACAATTAACTGGAATATTATCACCTGTGTATTAGTGATAATATCTAATTTAACAATTAACTGGAATATTATCCCCTGTGTATTAGTGATGATATCTAATTTAACAATTAACTGGAATATTATCCCCTGTGTATTAGTGATGATATCTAATTTAACAATTAACTGGAATATTATCACCTGTGTATTAGTGATAATATCTAATTTAACAATTAACTGGAATATTATCCCCTGTGTATTAGTGATGATATCTAATTTAACAATTAACTGGAATATTATCACCTGTGTATTAGTGATGATATCTAATTTAACAATTCACTGGAATATTATCACCTGTGTATTAGTGATGATATCTAATTTAACAATTAACTGGAATATTATCACCTGTGTATTAGTGATGACATCTAATTTAACAATTAACTGGAATATTATCACCTGTGTATTAGTGATGATATCTAATTTAACAATTTACTGGAATATTATCACCTGTGTATTAGTGATGACATCTAATTTAACAATTAACTGGAATATTATCACCTGTGTATTAGTGATGATATCTAATTTAACAATTAACTGGAATATTATCATCTGTGTATTAGTGATGATATCTAATTTAACAATTAACTGGAATATTATCACCTGTGTATTAGTGATGATATCTAATTTAACAATTAACTGGAATATTATCACCTGTGTATTAGTGATGATATCTAATTTAACAATTAACTGGAATATTATCACCTGTGTATTAGTGATGATATCTAATTTAACAATTAACTGGAATATTATCACCTGTGTATTAGTGATGACATCTAATTTAACAATTAACTGGAATATTATCACCTGTGTATTAGTGATGATATCTAATTTAACAATTAACTGGAATATTATCACCTGTGTATTAGTGATGATATCTAATTTAACAATTAACTGGAATATTATCCCCTGTGTATTAGTGATGATATCTAATTTAACAATTAACTGGAATATTATCACCTGTGTATTAGTGATGATATCTAATTTAACAATTAACTGGAATATTATCACCTGTGTATTAGTGATGATATCTAATTTAACAATTAACTGGAATATTATCACCTGTGTATTAGTGATGATATCTAATTTAACAATTAACTGGAATATTATCCCCTGTGTATTAGTGATGATATCTAATTTAACAATTAACTGGAATATTATCACCTGTGTATTAGTGATGATATCTAATTTAACAATTAACTGGAATATTATCCCCTGTGTATTAGTGATGATATCTAATTTAACAATTAACTGGAATATTATCACCTGTGTATTAGTGACGACATCTAATTTAACAATTAACTGGAATATTATCACCTGTGTATTAGTGATGACATCTAATTTAACAATTAACTGGAATATTATCCCCTGTGTATTAGTGATGATATCTAATTTAACAATTAACTGGAATATTATCACCTGTGTATTAGTGATGATATCTAATTTAACAATTAACTGGAATATTATCACCTGTGTATTAGTGATGATATCTAATTTAACAATTAATTGGAATATTATCACCTGTGTATCAGTGATGATATCTAATTTAACAATTAACTGGAATATTATCACCTGTGTATTAGTGATGATATCTAATTTAACAATTAACTGGAATATTATCACCTGTGTATTAGTGATGATATCTAATTTATCAATTAACTGGAATATTATCACCTGTGTATTAGTGATGACATCTAATTTAACAATTAACTGGAATATTATCACCTGTGTATTAGTGATGACATCTAATTTAACAATTAACTGGAATATTATCACCTGTGTATTAGTGATGATATCTAATTTAACAATTAACTGGAATATTATCACCTGTGTATTAGTGACGATATCTAATTTAACAATTAACTGGAATATTATACCCTGTGTATTAGTGATGATATCTAATTTAACAATTAACTGGAATATTATCACCTGTGTATTAGTGATGACATCTAATTTAACAATTAACTGGAATATTATCACCTGTGTATTAGTGATGATATCTAATTTAACAATTAACTGGAATATTATCACCTGTGTATTAGTGATGATATCTAATTTAACAATTAACTGGAATATTATCACCTGTGTATTAGTGATGATATCTAATTTAACAATTAACTGGAATATTATCCCCTGTGTATTAGTGATGATATCTAATTTAACAATTAACTGGAATATTATCACCTGTGTATTAGTGATGATATCTAATTTAACAATTAACTGGAATATTATCACCTGTGTATTAGTGAAGATATCTAATTTAACAATTAACTGGAATATTATCACCTGTGTATTAGTGACGACATCTAATTTAACAATTAACTGGAATATTATCACCTGTGTATTAGTGATGATATCTAATTTAACAATTAACTGGAATATTATCACCTGTGTATTAGTGATGATATCTAATTTAACAATTAACTGGAATATTATCACCTGTGTATTAGTGAAGATATCTAATTTAACAATTAACTGGAATATTATCCCCTGTGTATTAGTGATGATATCTAATTTAACAATTAACTGGAATATTATCACCTGTGTATTAGTGATGATATCTAATTTAACAATTAACTGGAATATTATCACCTGTGTATTAGTGATGATATCTAATTTAACAATTAACTGGAATATTATCCCCTGTGTATTAGTGATGACATCTAATTTAACAATTAACTGGAATATTATCCCCTGTGTATTAGTGATGATATCTAATTTAACAATTAACTGGAATATTATCACCTGTGTATTAGTGATGATATCTAATTTAACAATTAACTGGATTATTATCACCTGTGTATTAGTGATGATATCTAATTTAACAATTAACTGGATTATTATCACCTGTGTATTAGTGATGACATCTAATTTAACAATTAACTGGAATATTATCACCTGTGTATTAGTGATGATATCTAATTTAACAATTAACTGGAATATTATCACCTGTGTATTAGTGATGATATCTAATTTAACAATTAACTGGAATATTATCACCTGTGTATTAGTGATGATATCTAATTTAACAATTAACTGGATTATTATCACCTGTGTATTAGTGATGACATCTAATTTAACAATTAACTGGAATATTATCACCTGTGTATTAGTGATGATATCTAATTTAACAATTAACTGGATTATTATCACCTGTGTATTAGTGATGACATCTAATTTAACAATTAACTGGAATATTATCACCTGTGTATTAGTGATGATATCTAATTTAACAATTAACTGGAATATTATCACCTGTGTATTAGTGATGATATCTAATTTAACAATTAACTGGAATATTATCACCTGTGTATTAGTGATGATATCTAATTTAACAATTAACTGGAATATTATCACCTGTGTATTAGTGATGACATCTAATTTAACAATTAACTGGAATATTATCACCTGTGTATTAGTGATGATATCTAATTTAACAATTAACTGGAATATTATCACCTGTGTATTAGTGATGATATCTAATTTAACAATTAACTGGAATATTATCACCTGTGTATTAGTGATGATATCTAATTTAACAATTAACTGGAATATTATCACCTGTGTATTAGTGATGATATCTAATTTAACAATTAACTGGAATATTATCACCTGTGTATTAGTGATGATATCTAATTTAACAATTAACTGGAATATTATCACCTGTGTATTAGTGATGACATCTAATTTAACAATTAACTGGAATATTATCACCTGTGTATTAGTGATGATATCTAATTTAACAATTAACTGGAATATTATCACCTGTGTATTAGTGATGATATCTAATTTAACAATTAACTGGAATATTATCACCTGTGTATTAGTGATGATATCTAATTTAACAATTAACTGGAATATTATCACCTGTGTATTAGTGATGATATCTAATTTAACAATTAACTGGAATATTATCACCTGTGTATTAGTGATGACATCTAATTTAACAATTAACTGGAATATTATCACCTGTGTATTAGTGATGATATCTAATTTAACAATTAACTGGAATATTATCACCTGTGTATTAGTGATGATATCTAATTTAACAATTAACTGGAATATTATCACCTGTGTATTAGTGATGACATCTAATTTAACAATTAACTGGAATATTATCACCTGTGTATTAGTGATGACATCTAATTTAACAATTAACTGGAATATTATCACCTGTGTATTAGTGATGATATCTAATTTAACAATTAACTGGAATATTATCACCTGTGTATTAGTGATGATATCTAATTTAACAATTAACTGGAATATTATCACCTGTGTATTAGTGATGACATCTAATTTAACAATTAACTGGAATATTATCACCTGTGTATTAGTGATGATATCTAATTTAACAATTAACTGGAATATTATCACCTGTGTATTAGTGATGATATCTAATTTAACAATTAACTGGAATATTATCACCTGTGTATTAGTGATGACATCTAATTTAACAATTAACTGGAATATTATCACCTGTGTATTAGTGATGACATCTAATTTAACAATTAACTGGAATATTATCACCTGTGTATTAGTGATGATATCTAATTTAACAATTAACTGGAATATTATCACCTGTGTATTAGTGATGATATCTAATTTAACAATTAACTGGAATATTATCACCTGTGTATTAGTGATGACATCTAATTTAACAATTAACTGGAATATTATCACCTGTGTATTAGTGATGATATCTAATTTAACAATTAACTGGAATATTATCACCTGTGTATTAGTGATGATATCTAATTTAACAATTAACTGGAATATTATCACCTGTGTATTAGTGATGACATCTAATTTAACAATTAACTGGAATATTATCACCTGTGTATTAGTGATGACATCTAATTTAACAATTAACTGGAATATTATCACCTGTGTATTAGTGATGATATCTAATTTAACAATTAACTGGAATATTATCACCTGTGTATTAGTGACGATATCTAATTTAACAATTAACTGGAATATTATCCCCTGTGTATTAGTGACGATATCTAATTTAACAATTAACTGGAATATTATCCCCTGTGCATTAGTGATGACATCTAATTTAACAATTAACTGGAATATTATCACCTGTGTATTAGTGATGACATCTAATTTAACAATTAACTGGAATATTATCACCTGTGTATTAGTGATGATATCAAATTTAACAATTAACTGGAATATTATCACCTGTGTATTAGTGACGATATCTAATTTAACAATTAACTGGAATATTATCCCCTGTGTATTAGTGACGATATCTAATTTAACAATTAACTGGAATATTATCACCTGTGTATTAGTGATGATATCTAATTTAACAATTAACTGGAATATTATCACCTGTGTATTAGTGATGATATCTAATTTAACAATTAACTGGAATATTATCACCTGTGTATTAGTGATGATATCTAATTTAACAATTAACTGGAATATTATCACCTGTGTATTAGTGATGATATCTAATTTAACAATTAACTGGAATATTATCACCTGTGTATTAGTGATGATATCTAATTTAACAATTAACTGGAATATTATCACCTGTGTATTAGTGATGATATCTAATTTAACAATTAACTGGAATATTATCCCCTGTGTATTAGTGATGATATCTAATTTAACAATTAACTGGAATATTATCCCCTGTGTATTAGTGATGATATCTAATTTAACAATTAACTGGAATATTATCCCCTGTGTATTAGTGATGACATCTAATTTAACAATTAACTGGAATATTATCACCTGTGTATTAGTGATGATATCTAATTTAACAATTAACTGGAATATTATCACCTGTGTATTAGTGATGATATCTAATTTAACAATTAACTGGAATATTATCACCTGTGTATTAGTGATGATATCTAATTTAACAATTAACTGGAATATTATCACCTGTGTATTAGTGATGATATCTAATTTAACAATTAACTGGAATATTATCACCTGTGTATTAGTGATGATATCTAATTTAACAATTAACTGGAATATTATCCCCTGTGTATTAGTGATGATATCTAATTTAACAATTAACTGGAATATTATCCCCTGTGTATTAGTGATGATATCTAATTTAACAATTAACTGGAATATTATCCCCTGTGTATTAGTGATGACATCTAATTTAACAATTAACTGGAATATTATCACCTGTGTATTAGTGATGATATCTAATTTAACAATTAACTGGAATATTATCACCTGTGTATTAGTGATGATATCTAATTTAACAATTAACTGGAATATTATCACCTGTGTATTAGTGATGATATCTAATTTAACAATTAACTGGAATATTATCACCTGTGTATTAGTGATGATATCTAATTTAACAATTAACTGGAATATTATCCCCTGTGTATTAGTGGCGATATCTAATTTAACAATTAACTGGAATATTATCCCCTGTGTATTAGTGGCGATATCTAATTTAACAATTAACTGGAATATTATCACCTGTGTATTAGTGATGATATCTAATTTAACAATTAACTGGAATATTATCACCTGTGTATTAGTGATGATATCTAATTTAACAATTAACTGGAATATTATCACCTGTGTATTAGTGATGATATCTAATTTAACAATTAACTGGAATATTATCACCTGTGTATTAGTGATGATATCTAATTTAACAATTAACTGTAATATTATCACCTGTGTATTAGTGATGATATCTAATTTAACAATTAACTGGAATATTATCACCTGTGTATTAGTGATGACATCTAATTTAACAATTAACTGGAATATTATCACCTGTGTATTAGTGATGATATCTAATTTAACAATTAACTGGAATATTATCACCTGTGTATTAGTGATGATATCTAATTTAACAATTAACTGGAATATTATCACCTGTGTATTAGTGATGATATCTAATTTAACAATTAACTGGAATCTTATCCCCTGTGTATTAGTGATGATATCTAATTTAACAATTAACTGGAATATTATCACCTGTGTATTAGTGATGATATCTAATTTAACAATTAACTGGAATATTATCACCTGTGTATTAGTGATGATATCTAATTTAACAATTAACTGGAATCTTATCCCCTGTGTATTAGTGATGATATCTAATTTAACAATTAACTGGAATCTTATCCCCTGTGTATTAGTGATGATATCTAATTTAACAATTAACTGGAATATTATCACCTGTGTATTAGTGATGATATCTAATTTAACAATTAACTGGAATATTATCACCTGTGTATTAGTGATGATATCTAATTTAACAATTAACTGGAATATTATCACCTGTGTATTAGTGATGATATCTAATTTAACAATTAACTGGAATATTATCCCCTGTGTATTAGTGGCGATATCTAATTTAACAATTAACTGGAATATTATCACCTGTGTATTAGTGATGATATCTAATTTAACAATTAACTGGAATATTATCACCTGTGTATTAGTGATGATATCTAATTTAACAATTAACTGGAATATTATCACCTGTGTATTAGTGATGATATCTAATTTAACAATTAACTGGAATATTATCACCTGTGTATTAGTGATGATATCTAATTTAACAATTAACTGGAATATTATCACCTGTGTATTAGTGATGATATCTAATTTAACAATTAACTGGAATATTATCACCTGTGTATTAGTGATGATATCTAATTTAACAATTAACTGGAATATTATCACCTGTGTATTAGTGATGATATCTAATTTAACAATTAACTGGAATATTATCACCTGTGTATTAGTGATGATATCTAATTTAACAATTAACTGGAATATTATCACCTGTGTATTAGTGATGATATCTAATTTAACAATTAACTGGAATATTATCACCTGTGTATTAGTGATGATATCTAATTTAACAATTAACTGGAATATTATCACCTGTGTATTAGTGATGATATCTAATTTAACAATTAACTGGAATATTATCACCTGTGTATTAGTGATGATATCTAATTTAACAATTAACTGGAATATTATCACCTGTGTATTAGTGATGATATCTAATTTAACAATTAACTGGAATATTATCCCCTGTGTATTAGTGGCGATATCTAATTTAACAATTAACTGGAATATTATCACCTGTGTATTAGTGATGATATCTAATTTAACAATTAACTGGAATATTATCACCTGTGTATTAGTGATGATATCTAATTTAACAATTAACTGGAATATTATCACCTGTGTATTAGTGATGATATCTAATTTAACAATTAACTGGAATATTATCACCTGTGTATTAGTGATGATATCTAATTTAACAATTAACTGGAATATTATCACCTGTGTATTAGTGATGATATCTAATTTAACAATTAACTGGAATATTATCACCTGTGTATTAGTGATGATATCTAATTTAACAATTAACTGGAATATTATCACCTGTGTATTAGTGATGATATCTAATTTAACAATTAACTGGAATATTATCACCTGTGTATTAGTGATGATATCTAATTTAACAATTAACTGGAATATTATCACCTGTGTATTAGTGATGATATCTAATTTAACAATTAACTGGAATATTATCACCTGTGTATTAGTGATGATATCTAATTTAACAATTAACTGGAATATTATCACCTGTGTATTAGTGATGATATCTAATTTAACAATTAACTGGAATATTATCACCTGTGTATTAGTGATGATATCTAATTTAACAATTAACTGGAATATTATCACCTGTGTATTAGTGATGATATCTAATTTAACAATTAACTGGAATATTATCACCTGTGTATTAGTGATGATATCTAATTTAACAATTAACTGGAATATTATCACCTGTGTATTAGTGATGATATCTAATTTAACAATTAACTGGAATATTATCACCTGTGTATTAGTGATGATATCTAATTTAACAATTAACTGGAATATTATCACCTGTGTATTAGTGATGATATCTAATTTAACAATTAACTGGAATATTATCACCTGTGTATTAGTGATGATATCTAATTTAACAATTAACTGGAATATTATCACCTGTGTATTAGTGATGATATCTAATTTAACAATTAACTGTAATATTATCACCTGTGTATTAGTGATGATATCTAATTTAACAATTAACTGGAATATTATCCCCTGTGTATTAGTGGCGATATCTAATTTAACAATTAACTGGAATATTATCACCTGTGTATTAGTGATGATATCTAATTTAACAATTAACTGGAATATTATCACCTGTGTATTAGTGATGATATCTAATTTAACAATTAACTGGAATATTATCACCTGTGTATTAGTGATGATATCTAATTTAACAATTAACTGGAATATTATCACCTGTGTATTAGTGATGATATCTAATTTAACAATTAACTGGAATATTATCACCTGTGTATTAGTGATGATATCTAATTTAACAATTAACTGGAATATTATCACCTGTGTATTAGTGATGATATCTAATTTAACAATTAACTGGAATATTATCACCTGTGTATTAGTGATGATATCTAATTTAACAATTAACTGGAATATTATCACCTGTGTATTAGTGATGATATCTAATTTAACAATTAACTGGAATATTATCACCTGTGTATTAGTGATGATATCTAATTTAACAATTAACTGGAATATTATCACCTGTGTATTAGTGATGA
Source organism: Heterodontus francisci (assembly GCF_036365525.1). NCBI lineage: Eukaryota > Metazoa > Chordata > Chondrichthyes > Heterodontiformes > Heterodontidae > Heterodontus > Heterodontus francisci. The sequence goes on along the minus strand of NW_027141817.1, from coordinate 39,446 downwards.
TATCTAATTTAACAATTAACTGGAATATTATCACCTGTGTATTAGTGATGATATCTAATTTAACAATTAACTGGAATATTATCACCTGTGTATTAGTGATGATATCTAATTTAACAATTAACTGGAATATTATCACCTGTGTATTAGTGATGATATCTAATTTAACAATTAACTGGAATATTATCACCTGTGTATTAGTGATGATATCTAATTTAACAATTAACTGGAATATTATCACCTGTGTATTAGTGATGATATCTAATTTAACAATTAACTGGAATATTATCCCCTGTGTATTAGTGGCGATATCTAATTTAACAATTAACTGGAATATTATCACCTGTGTATTAGTGATGATATCTAATTTAACAATTAACTGGAATATTATCACCTGTGTATTAGTGATGATATCTAATTTAACAATTAACTGGAATATTATCCCCTGTGTATTAGTGTTGATATCTAATTTAACAATTAACTGGAATATTATCCCCTGTGTATTAGTGATAACATCTAATTTAACAATTATCCATAATATTGCGCACTGTAATTTTTGTATCATCTGTGAACTTACTGATCATATCTCCTATATTCACATCTAAATCATTAATGTACACTACAAACAGCAAGGATCCCAGTACCGATCCCCGTGGTACACCACTGGTCACAGGCTTCCAATCGCAAAAACAGCCCTCGCCTGTTACCCTCTGCCTCCTGCCACAAAGCCACTTTTGGATCGAATTTGCCAAATTGCCCTGGATCCCATGGGCTATTACCTTCTCAACCAATCTCCCATGTGGGACCTTAACAAAACCCTTACTGAAGTCCATGTAGACTACATCGACTGCTTTACCTTCATCTACACATCTGGTCATCTCCTCGAAAAATTTAATCAAGTTAGTCAGACACGATCTCCCCCTGAAAATGCCATGCTGACTATCCCTGATTAATCCCTGCCTCTCCAAGTGGAGATTAATCCTGTCCCTCGCATCTTTTTCCAATCGTTTCCCTACCACTGATGTTAGACTCACTGACCTGTAAATACCTAGCATATCCCTGCTACCCTTCTTAAATAATGGTACCACATTCACTATCCTCCAGTCCTCTGGTACCTTTCCTCTGGATAAAGAGGATTTGAAAACTTGTTACAAAGCCCCTGCAATCGCCTCTCTTGCCTCACATAACAGCCAGGGATACATTTCATCTGAGCCTGGGGATTTATCTACTTTCAAGCCCACTAAAACTGCTAATACTTCCTCCCTTTCAATGCTAACATGTTCAAGTATATCACAATCCCCCTCCCTGATCTCTACACCTACATCATCCTTCTCCATAGTGAACACAGATGAAAAGTAATCATTTAAAACCTCACCTGTGCCCTCCGGCTCCACACACAGGTTGCCACTTTGGTGCTTAATGGTCCCTAATCTTTCCCTGGTTATCTATTTGCCCTTGACATACTGATAAATTGCTTTAGGATTTTCCTTTCTCTTGCCTGCCAGTATTTTTTCATGTCCCCTCTTCGCTCTCCTAATTACTTTTTTTAAGTTCCCCTCTACACTTTCTATACTCCTCTAGTGCCTCCGCTGTTTCTCAGCACTCTGAATCTGCAATAAGCTTCCTTTTTTTCCTGATCCAATCCTCTGTATCTCTTGACATCCAGTGTTCCCTGGACCTGTTAGTCCTCCCCATCACCTTAACGGGTGCATATTGGCTCTGAACTCTCACTATTTCCTCTTTGAATGACACCCATTGATCTGATATGGACTTTCCTACAAGTAGCTGCTCACAGTCCACTTTGGCCCCATCCTGTTTTATCATCTTAAAATCGGCCTTCCCCCAATTCAGTCCCTTTAGTTTCGGTCTGTCTTTGTCCTTATCCATAACTACCTTAAATCTTAGCGTTATGGTCACTAGCACCGAAATGCTCCCTCCCTGACACTTCTACCACTTGTCCAGTTTCATTCCCTAGTGTTAAGTCCAGTACTGCCCCTTCTCTTGCAGGACGTCTGATGTACTGGCTCAAAAAGCTCTCCTGTATGCATTTTAAGAATTCATTCCCCTTTAAGCCTTTTGCACTAAGACTATCGCAGTTGATATCAGGGAAGTTGAAATCCCCTACTAATACTACCCTATTATTTTTACACCCCTGAGATTTGCCTATATATCTGCTCCTCTATCTCTCCCTGACTGTTTGGCAGCCTGTAGTACACTCCCAGCCAGGTGATTGCCCCCTTTATGTTTTTAAGTTCCACCCATATGGCCTCATTTAAGGAACCTTCTAAGATATCATCCCTTCTTACTGCAGTAAATGACTCCTTGATCAACAGTGCAATGCCACCTCCACTTTTACCCCCTCCCCTGTCACACTTGAAGATTCTATACCCTGGAATATTGAGCTGCCAGTCCTGCCCCGCCCACAACCATGTCTCTGCGATAGCAATATCATAATGCTTTGTGCTAATCAACAACCTCAATTTATCCACCTTACTAATGAGACTCCTGTTTTTGAAATAGTTACAATCCAACCTTGCATTTTTCTCTTCTGCCTTACCAGGTCTATATTTGCTCTGCCTTCCAGCAGACTCACGTTCTGTTCCACATTACCCTCTACTGTACCTCCGCTCTGTATCCCAACCCCCTGCCGATTAGTTTAACCGCCTACCCCCAACCCCCCAATAAAGAATGAACAAACCTCCAAACAAGGATGCTTGTCCCTTTCCATTTCAGGTGCAACCTGTCCAACTTGGACAAGTCCCACTTTTGCCAGAAATATACCCAGTGATCCAGGAAACTGAAGCCCTCCCTCCTGCATGATCTCCTCAGCCAGATATTCATCTGCTCTATCCTCCTATTTCTAAAGTCATTAGCACGTGGCACTGGGAGGAATCCAGAGATTGCAACCTTAGAGGTCCTCCTTTTTAATCTGCTTCCTCGCACCCTAAATTCTTGTTGCAGGAACTCATCCCTATTTCTACCTATGTCGTTGGTACCAATGTGTACCACGATCTCTGACTATTCACCCTCTCCCTTCAGAATGTCCAGCAGCCGCTCTGAGACATCCTTGACCCGAGCACCAGGGAGGCAACATACAATCCTGGAGTCTCATTTGCGGCCACAGAAACGCCTGTCTGTTCCCCCAGTGTGTGAGATATCTGAATGAGGAAGATCAATCTGCTCACTCAGGTACACCCAGACCGGCTGCAGGGGAGAGAGGCGGGAATTGGATAGATATAATTAAAGATATGTACCCAGTCTGGTACTGAGTTCCATACAGAGCACAGAAAGATCCCAGGCTCCATTCCTGGCCTTTGCAGAGTGAACGGATCTCAGCCAGTCAGGTGCTGAGATGCATACACAGCGCACAGGAAGATCCCAGTCTGTGCAGAGTCAACGGATCTCACAGAGTATGTTACTGCGTACCGCACAGAGGAAGATCTCATGCTCCATTCCTGACTGGTGCTGAACGAGCACCTAACCCAACACAGACAAACTGACTGAGGTTAAGAGCTCAGAACAAAGCAGCTGAATGCTCAGACAGCCAGAGAGAAACAGTGATAACATGCGATAAAAATTTACACACTTGTAGACTGTTCAGAAACATTCACTCACTTGTTTACTAGAATTTCAAATTGGATCCAAAATTGGCTTAGTGGCAGGAGGCAGAGGGTGATGGTCGAGGGTTGATTTTGCGAATGGAAGTCTGTGACCAGTGGTGTACCACAGGGATCGATGCTGGGACCCTTGCTGTTTGTAGTGTACATTAATGATTTAGACCTGAATATAGGTGGTATGATCAGTAAGTTCTCAGATGACACAAAGAATGATGGTGTTGTAAATAGTAAGGAGGAAATCCTTAGATTACAGGATGATATAGATGGGCAGAGCAGTGGCAAATTGAATTTAATCCTGAGAAGTGTGAGGTGATGCATTTTGGGAGGACTAATAAGGCAAGGGAATATACAATGGATGGTACGACCCTAGACAGTACAGAGGGTCAGAGGGAGTGGGGTGTCCTTGTCCATATATTACTGAAGGCAACAGCACAGGTAGATAAGATGGTTAGAAAGGCTTCTGGGATACATGCCTTTATTAGCTGAGGCATAGAATATTGGAGCAGGGATGCTATAATGAAGCTGCATAAAACTCTGGGTAAGCCACAGCTGGAGTACTGCATATGGTTCTGGTCAACACACTATAGGAAGGATGTGATTGCACAACAGAAGGTGCAGAGGTGATTCACCAGAATGTTGCCTGGGCTGGAGCATTTCAGCTATGAAGAGAGACTGAAAAGGCGAGGGTTGTTTTCCTTCCAGCAGAGAAGTCTGAGGTGGTACATGATTGATGTATACAAAATTATGAGGGGCTTTGATAGGATAGATTGGAAGAAACATTTTCCCATTGCGGAGGTGTCAATAAGGTGTCAACCAGGCGATATCGATTTAAGGTTAGGGGCAGGAGATACAGAGGAGATTTGAGGCAAAATGTTTTCACCCAGCGGGTGGTTGGAATCTGGAACACACTGCCTGAAGAGGTGGTCGAAGCAAGAACACTCAACATTTAAGTCTTTAGATGAACACTTGAAATGCCATAGTATACAAGGCTACAGGACAAGTGCTGGAAAATGGGATTACAACATATAGGTGCTTGATGGCCGGCACAGACACGATGGGCTGAAAGGCCTGTTTCTGAGCGGAATAACTCCATCACTCTATGACATTAATAAGGTAGAATTCATTTTCAACCCATTTAACAATAAAGTCTGACCACATTTTCTGTGAGAAATGATGATTTTAGGTTGTCGTGGAGCAGTCACTGATCGGTTCATTGGACACCTGATTTGCAAACAAAGGATTCCTGCTCTGAGACTCTCACCTTACAACATCATATTACTGACAGTCAGATAAACACAACAGTATCAATAGAACACGGTATATTAAAATAGAAATATGAAGGAGGGACACACAGAACAAACAAATAATACAATCCCTGTCACTTCAAACATCAAACTGTCTGATTGGACAACCCTGAGACATTGGTGACACTGAGACAGGTAAACTGACCTGTTTAACTGCATGGGTCAGGGTCAATAATGAAAATTCAATTCACTGCAGTGGGAAACAAGTTCCTGCTTCTCAGAAAAGACCTGCTTTATATTGATAACGTATCACAAAATGAGAACTTATTCCAAACTCATTCTTTATTAAGCTGAATAATGGACACACAGATACAGAAATAGATTTACATCTGTGTATATGTGGCTCAAAGAGATTCCACAAATCACAGAAGTGGAAATCACGTCACCACAAATAAGGGACTGTACATAAAGAAACTCAAGAGAATTTTCCATCACAGGTTATGAGGGATTGTCTAGAAAGCAACATTAGGAAAATCCTCAGTTAAACAAAAAACTTCCAAGGGAGAATTATTCGTGCATTTAAATGATAAGGAACTGTTCACAATTCTTCATCAGAGAAATGTCAATCCAAACAATAAAGGATTGACCGTCAATCACCGACAGAACAATCACTGTCAATTATTAAAGAACTGACAGTAAATCACCTACAGAACAATCACTGTCAATTATTAAAGGACTGACCGTCAATCACCGACAGAACAATCACTGTGAATTATTAAAGGACTGACAGTAAATCACCTACAGAACAATCACTGTCAATTATTAAAGGACTGACCGTAAATCACCTACAGAACAATCACTGTCCAATTATTAAAGGACTGACCGTAAATCACCGACAGAACAATCACTGTGAATTATTAAAGGACTGACAGTAAATCACCTACAGAACAATCACTGTCATTTATTAAAGGACTGACAGTAAATCACCTACAGAACAATCACTGTCAATTATTAAAGGACTGACCGTAAATCACCTACAGAACAATCACTATCCAATTATTAAAGGACTGACCGTAAATCACCTACAGAACAATCACTGTCCAATTATTAAAGGACTGACCATAAATCACCTACAGAACAATCACTGTACTATTATTAAAGGACTGACCGTAAATCACCTACAGAACAATCACTGTCCAATTATTAAAGGACTGACCATAAATCACCTACAGAACAATCACTGTACAATTATTAAAGGACTGACCGTAAATCACCTACAGAACAATCACTGTCCAATTATTAAAGGACTGACCGTAAATCACCTACAGAACAATCACTGTCCAATTATTAAAGGACTGACCGTAAATCACCGACAGAACAATCACTGTCCAATTATTAAAGGACTGACCGTAAATCACCTACAGAACAATCACTGTCCAATTATTAAAGGACTGACTGTAAATCACCGACAGAACAATCACTGTCCAATTATTAAAGGACTGACCGTAAATCACCTACAGAACAATCACTGTCCAATTATTAAAGGACTGACCGTAAATCACCTACAGAACAATCAATGTCCAATTATTAAAGGAATGACCGTAAATCACCTACAGAACAATCACTGTCCAATTATTAAAGGACTGACCGTAAATCACCTACAGAACAATCACTATCCAATTATTAAAGGACTGACCGTAAATCACCTACAGAACAATCACTATCCAATTATTAAAGGACTGACCGTAAATCACCTACAGAACAATCACTGTCAATTATTAAAGGACTGACCGTAAATCACAGACAGAACAATCACTGTCCAATTATTAAAGGACTGACCGTAAATCACCTACAGAACAATCACTATCCAATTATTAAATGACTGACCGTAAATCACCTACAGAACAATCACTGTCCAATTATTAAAGGACTGACCGTAAATCACCTACAGAACAATCTCTGTCCAATTATTAAAGGCCTGACCGTAAATCACCGACAGAACAATCACTGTCCAATTATTAAAGGACTGACCGTAAATCACCTACAGAACAATCACTGTCCAATTATTAAAGGACTGACCGTAAATCACCTACAGAACAATCACTATCCAATTATTAAAGGACTGACCGTAAATCACCTATAGAACAATCACTGTCCAATTATTAAAGGACTGACCTTAAATCACCTGCAGAACAATCATTGTCCAATTATTAAAGGACTGACCGTAAATCACCTACAGAACAATCATTATCCAATTATTAAAGGACTGACCGTAAATCACCTACAGAACAATCACTGACCAGTTATTAAAGGACTGACCGAAAATCACCTACAGAACAATCACTGTCCAATTATTAAAGGACTGACCGTAAATCACCTACAGAACAATCACTATCCTATTATTAAAGGACTGACCGTAAATCACCTACAGAACAATCACTGTCCAATTATTAAAGGACTGACCGTAAATCACCTACAGAACAATCACTGTCCAGTTATTAAAGGACTGACCGAAAATCACCTACAGAACAATCACTGTCCAATTATTAAAGGACTGACCGTAAATCACCTACAGAACAATCACTATCCTATTATTAAAGGACTGACCGTAAATCACCTACAGAACAATCACTATCCTATTATTAAAGGACTGACCGAAAATCACCTACAGAACAATCACTGTCCAATTATTAAAGGACTGACCGTAAATCACCTACAGAACAATCACTATCCAATTATTAAAGGACTGACAGTAAATCACCTACAGAACAATCACTGTCCAATTATTAAAGGACTGACCGTAAATCACCTACAGAACAATCACTATCCAATTATTAAAGGACTGACCGTAAATCACCTACAGAACAATCACCGTCCAATTATTAAAGGACTGACCGTAAATCACCTACAGAACAATCACTGTCCAATTATTAAAGGACTGACAGTAAATCACCTACAGAACAATCACTGTCCAATTATTAAAGGACTGACCGTAAATCACCTACAGAACAATCACCGTCCAATTATTAAAGGACTGACCGTAAATCACCTACAGAACAATCACTATCCTATTATTAAAGGACTGACAGTAGATCACCTACAGAACAATCACTGTCCAATTATTAAAGGACTGACCGTAAATCACCTACAGAACAATCACTGTCCAATTATTAAAGGACTGACCGTAAATCACCGACAGAACAATCACTGTCCAATTATTAAAGGACTGACCGTAAATCACCGACAGAACAATCACTGTCCAATTATTAAAGGACTGACCGTAAATCACCTACAGAACAATCACCGTCCAATTATTAAAGGACTGACCGTAAATCACCTACAGAACAATCACTATCCTATTATTAAAGGACTGACAGTAGATCACCTACAGAACAATCACTGTCCAATTATTAAAGGACTGACCGAAAATCACCTACAGAACAATCACCGTCCAATTATTAAAGGACTGACCGTAAATCACCTACAGAACAATCATTATCCAATTATTAAAGGACTGACCGTAAATCACCTACAGAACAATCACTGTCCAATTATTAAAGGACTGACCGTAAATCACCTACAGAACAATCTCTGTCCAATTATTAAAGGACTGACCGTAAATCACCTACAGAACAATCACTGTCCAATTATTAAAGGACTGACCGTAAATCACCTACAGAACAATCTCTGTCCAATTATTAAAGGACTGACCGTAAATCACCTACAGAACAATCACTGTCCAATTATTAAAGGACTGACCGTAAATCACCTACAGAACAATCACTGTCCAATTATTAAAGGACTGACCGTAAATCACCTACAGAACAATCACTATCCAATTATTAAAGCACTGACTGTAAATCACCTACAGAACAATCACTATCCAATTATTAAAGGACTGACCGTAAATCACCTACAGAACAATCACTGTCCAATTATTAAAGGACTGACCGTAAATCACCTACAGAACAATCACTGTCCAATTATTAAAGGACTGACCGTAAATCACCTACAGAACAATCACTGTCCAATTATTAAAGGACTGACCGTAAATCACCTACAGAACAATCACTATCCAATTATTAAAGGACTGACCGTAAATCACCTACAGAACAATCACTGTCCAATTATTAAAGGACTGACCGTAAATCACCTACAGAACAATCACTATCCAATTATTAAAGCACTGACTGTAAATCACCTACAGAACAATCACTATCCAATTATTAAAGGACTGACCGTAAATCACCTACAGAACAATCACTGTCCAATTATTAAAGGACTGACCGTAAATCACCTACAGAACAATCACTGTCCAATTATTAAAGGACTGACCGTAAATCACCTACAGAACAATCACTGTCCAATTATTAAAGGACTGACCGTAAATCACCTACAGAACAATCACTATCCAATTATTAAAGGACTGACCGTAAATCACCTACAGAACAATCACTGTCCAATTATTAAAGGACTGACCGTAAATCACCTACAGAACAATCACTATCCAATTATTAAAGGACTGACCGTAAATCACCTACAGAACAATCACTATCCAATTATTAAAGGACTGACCGTAAATCACCTACAGAACAATCACTATCCAATTATTAAAGGACTGACCGTAAATCACCTACAGAACAATCACTGTCCAATTATTAAAGGACTGACCGTAAATCACCTACAGAACAATCACTATCCAATTATTAAAGGACTGACTGTAAATCACCTACAGAACAATCACTGTCCAATTATTAAAGGACTGACCGTAAATCACCTACAGAACAATCACTATCCAATTATTAAAGGACTGACCGTAAATCACCTACAGAACAATCACTGTCCAATTATTAAAGGAGTGTCCGAAAATCACCTACAGAACAATCACTGTCCAATTATTAAAGGACTGACCGTAAATCACCTACAGAACAATCACTATCCAATTATTAAAGGACTGACCGTAAATCACCTACAGAACAATCACTGTCCAATTATTAAAGGACTGACCGTAAATCACCTACAGAACAATCACTGTCCAATTATTAAAGGACTGACCGTAAATCACCTACAGAACAATCACTGTTCAATTATTAAAGGACTGACCATAAATCACCTACAGAACAATCACTGTCCAATTATTAAAGGACTGACCGTAAATCACCTACAGAACAATCACTGTTCAATTATTAAAGGACTGACCGTAAATCACCTACAGAACAATCACTGTTCAATTATTAAAGGACTGACCGTAAATCACCTACAGAACAATCACTGTTCAATTATTAAAGGACTGACCGTAAATCACCTACAGAACAATCACTATCCAATTATTAAAGGACTGACCGTAAATCACCTGCAGAACAATCATTATCCAATTATTAAAGGACTGACCATAAATCACCTACAGAACAATCACTATCCAATTATTAAAGGACTGACCGTAAATCACCTACAGAACAATCACTGTCCAATTATTAAAGGACTGACCGTAAATCACCTACAGAACAATCACTGTCCAATTATTAAAGGACTGACCGTAAATCACCTACAGAACAATCACTGTCCAATTATTAAAGGACTGACCGTAAATCACCTACAGAACAATCACTGTCCAATTATTAAAAGACTGACCGTAAATCACCTACAGAACAATCACTGTCCAATTATTAAAGGACTGACCGTAAATCACCTACAGAACAATCTCTGTCCAATTATTAAAGGACTGACCGTAAATCACCTACAGAACAATCACTGTCCAATTATTAAAGGACTGACCGTAAATCACCTACAGAACAATCACTGTCCAATTATTAAAGGACTGACCGTAAATCACCTACAGAACAATCACTGTCCAATTATTAAAGGACTGACCGTAAATCACCTACAGAACAATCACTGTCCAATTATTAAAAGACTGACCGTAAATCACCTACAGAACAATCACTGTCCAATTATTAAAGGACTGACCGTAAATCACCTACAGAACAATCTCTGTCCAATTATTAAAGGACTGACCGTAAATCACCTACAGAACAATCACTGTCCAATTATTAAAGGACTGACCGTAAATCACCTACAGAACAATCTCTGTCCAATTATTAAAGGACTGACTGTAAATCACCTACAGAACAATCACTGTCCAATTATTAAAGGACTGACCGTAAATCACCTACAGAACAATCTCTGTCCAATTATTAAAGGACTGACCGTAAATCACCTACAGAACAATCACTGTCCAATTATTAAAGGACTGACCGTAAATCACCTACAGAACAATCACTGTCCAATTATTAAAGGACTGACCGTAAATCACCTACAGAACAATCACTGTCCAATTATTAAAGGACTGACCGTAAATCACCTACAGAACAATCACTGTCCAATTATTAAAGGACTGACCGTAAATCACCTACAGAACAATCACTGTCCAATTATTAAAGGACTGACCGTAAATCACCTACAGAACAATCACTGTCCAATTATTAAAGGACTGACCGTAAATCACCTACAGAACAATCACTGTCCAATTATTAAAGGACTGACTGTAAATCACCTACAGAACAATCACTGTCCAATTACTAAAGGACTGACCGTAAATCACCTACAGAACAATCACTGTCCAATTATTAAAGGACTGACCGTAAATCACCTACAGAACAATCACTGTCCAATTATTAAAGGACTGACCGTAAATCACCTACAGAACAATCACTGTCCAATTATTAAAGGACTGACTGTAAATCACCTACAGAACAATCACTGTCAATTATTAAAGGACTGACCGTAAATCACCTACAGAACAATCACTGTCCAATTATTAAAGGACTGACCGTAAATCACCTACAGAACAATCACTGTCCAATTATTAAAGGACTGACCGTAAATCACCTACAGAACAATCACTGTCCAATTATTAAAGGACTGACCATAAATCACCTACAGAACAATCACTATCCAATTATTAAAGGACTGACCATAAATCACCTACAGAACAATCACTATCCAATTATTAAAGGACTGACCGAAAATCACCTACAGAACAATCACTGTTAATTATTAAAGGACTGACCGTAAATCACCTACAGAACAATCACTGTCCAATTATTAAAGGACTGACCGAAAATCACCTACAGAACAATCACTGTTAATTATTAAAGGACTGACCGTAAATCACCTACAGAACAATCACTATCCTATTATTAAAGGACTGACCGTAAAGCACCTACAGAACAATCACCGTCCAATTATTAAAAGACTGACCGTAAATCACCTACAGAACAATCACTGTCCAATTATTAAAGGACTGACCGAAAATCACCTACAGAACAATCACTGTCAATTATTAAAGGACTGATCGTAAATCACCTACAGAACAATCACTATCCTATTATTAAAGGACTGACCGTAAATCACCTACAGAACAATCACCGTCCAATTATTAAAAGACTGACCGTAAATCACCTACAGAACAATCACTGTCCAATTATTAAAGGACTGACCGAAAATCACCTACAGAACAATCACCGTCCAATTATTAAAGGACTGACCGTAAATCACCTACAGAACAATCACTGTCAATTATTAAAGGACTGACCGTAAATCACCGACAGAACAATCATTATCCAATTATTAAAGGACTGACCGTAAATCACCTACAGAACAATCTCTGTACTATTATTAAAGGACTGACCGTAAATCACCTACAGAACAATCACTGTCCAATTATGAAAGGACTGACTGTAAATCACCTACAGAACAATCACTGTCCAATTATTAAAGGACTGACTGTAAATCACCTACAGAACAATCACTGTCAATTATTAAAGGACTGACCGTAAATCACCTACAGAACAATCACTGTCCAATTATTAAAGGACTGACCGTAAATCACCTACAGAACAATCACTGTCCAATTACTAAAGGACTGACCGTAAATCACCTACAGAACAATCACTGTCCAATTATTAAAGGACTGACCGTAAATCACCTACAGAACAATCACTGTCAATTATTAAAGGACTGACCGTAAATCACCTACAGAACAATCACTGTCCAATTATTAAAGGACTGACTGTAAATCACCTACAGAACAATCACTGTCAATTATTAAAGGACTGACCGTAAATCACCTACAGAACAATCACTGTCCAATTATTAAAGGACTGACCATAAATCACAGACAGAACAATCACTGTCCAATTATTAAAGGACTGACCGTAAATCACCTACAGAACAATCACTATCCAATTATTAAAGGACTGACCGTAAATCACCTACAGGACAATCACTATCCAATTATTAAAGGACTGACCGAAAATCACCTACAGAACAATCACTGTCAATTATTAAAGGACTGACCGTAAAACACCTACAGAACAATCACTATCCTATTATTAAAGGACTGACCGTAAAGCACCTACAGAACAATCACCGTCCAATTATTAAAAGACTGACCGTAAATCACCTACAGAACAATCACTGTCCAATTATTAAAGGACTGACCGAAAATCACCTACAGAACAATCACTGTCAATTATTAAAGGACTGACTGTAAATCACCTACAAAACAATCACTATCCAATTATTAAAGGACTGACCGTAAATCACCTGCAGAACAATCACTATCCTATTATTAAAGGACTGACCGTAAATCACCTACAGAACAATCACCGTCCAATTATTAAAAGACTGACCGTAAATCACCTACAGAACAATCACTGTCCAATTATTAAAGACTGACCGAAAATCACCTACAGAACAATCACCGTCCAATTATTAAAGGACTGACCGTAAATCACCTACAGAACAATCACTGTCAATTATTAAAGGACTGACCGTAAATCACCTGCAGAACAATCACTGTCCAATTATTAAAGGACTGACCGTAAATCACCTACAGAACAATCACTGTCCAATTATTAAAGGACTGACCGTAAATCACCGACAGAACAATCATTATCCAATTATTAAAGGACTGACCGTAAATCACCTACAGAACAATCACTGTACTATTATTAAAGGACTGACCGTAAATCACCTACAGAACAATCACTGTCCAATTATTAAAGGACTGACCGTAAATCACCTACAGAACAATCACTGTCCAATTATTAAAGGACTGACCGTAAATCACCTACAGAACAATCACTGTCCAATTATTAAAGGACTGACCGTAAATCACCTACAGAACAATCACTGTCCAATTATTAAAGGACTGACCGTAAATCACCTACAGAACAATCACTGTCCAATTATTAAAGGACTGACCGTAAATCACCTACAGAACAATCACTGTCCAATTATTAAATCACTGACCGTAAATCACCTACAGAACAATCACTGTCCAATTATTAAAGGACTGACCGTAAATCACCTACAGAACAATCACTGTCCAATTATTAAAGGAATGACCGTAAATCACCTACAGAACAATCACTGTCCAATTATTAAAGGACTGACCGTAAATCACCTACAGAACAATCACTATCCAATTATTAAAGGACTGACCGTAAATCACCTACAGAACAATCACTGTCCAATTATTAAATCACTGACCGTAAATCACCTACAGAACAATCACTGTCCAATTATTAAAGGACTGACCGTAAATCACCTACAGAACAATCACTGTCCAATTATTAAAGGACTGACCGTAAATCACCTACAGAACAATCACTGTCCAATTATTAAATCACTGACCGTAAATCACAGACAGAACAATCACTGTCCAATTATTAAAGGACTGACCGTAAATCACCTACAGAACAATCACTGTCCAATTATTAAATCACTGACCGTAAATCACCTACAGAACAATCACTGTCCAATTATTAAAGGACTGACCGTAAATCACCTACAGAACAATCACTGTCCAATTATTAAAGGACTGACCGTAAATCACCTACAGAACAATCACTGTCCAATTATTAAAGGACTGACCGTAAATCACCTACAGAACAATCACTGTCCAATTATTAAATCACTGACCGTAAATCACCTACAGAACAATCACTATCCAATTATTAAAGGAATGTCCGTAAATCACCTACAGAACAATCACTGTCCAATTATTAAATCACTGACCGTAAATCACCTACAGAACAATCACTATCCAATTATTAAAGGAATGTCCGTAAATCACCTACAGAACAATCACTGTACTATTATTAAAGGACTGACCGTAAATCACCTACAGAACAATCACTGACAATTATTAAAGGACTGACCGTAAATCACCTACAGAACAATCACTGTCCAATTATTAAAGGACTGACCGTAAATCACCTACAGAACAATCACTATCCAATTATTAAAGGACTGACCGTAAATCACCTACAGAACAATCACTGTCCAATTATTAAAGGACTGACCGTAAATCACCTACAGAACAATCTCTGTCCAATTATTAAAGGACTGACCGTAAATCACCTACAGAACAATCTCTGTCCAATTATTAAAGGACTGACCGTAAATCACCTACAGAACAATCACTGACAATTATTAAAGGACTGACCGTAAATCACCTACAGAACAATCACTGTCCAATTATTAAAGGACTGACCATAAGTCACCTACAGAACAATCTCTGTCCAATTATTAAAGGACTGACCGTAAATCACCTACAGAACAATCACTGTCCAATTATTAAAGGACTGACCGTAAATCACCTACAGAACAATCACTGTCCAATTATTAAAGGACTGACCGTAAATCACCTACAGAACAATCACTATCCAATTATTAAAGGACTGACCGTAAATCACCTACAGAACAATCACTGTCCAATTATTAAAGGAGTGACCGTAAATCACCTACAGAACAATCACTGTCCAATTATTAAAGGACTGACCGTAAATCACCTACAGAACAATCACTATCCAATTATTAAAGGACTGACCGTAAATCACCTACAGAACAATCACTGTCCAATTATTAAATCACTGACCGTAAATCACCTACAGAACAATCACTGTCCAATTATTAAAGGACTGACCGTAAATCACCTACAGAACAATCACTGTCCAATTATTAAAGGACTGACCGTAAATCACCTACAGAACAATCACTGTCCAATTATTAAAGGACTGACCGTAAATCACCTACAGAACAATCACTGTCCAATTATTAAAGGACTGACTGTAAATCACCTACAGAACAATCACTGTCCAATTATTAAAGGACTGACCGTAAATCACCTACAGAACAATCACTGTCCAATTATTAAAGGACTGACCGTAAATCACCTACAGAACAATCACTGTCCTATTATTAAAGGACTGACCGTAAATCACCTACAGAACAATCACTGACAATTATTAAAGGACTGACCGTAAATCACCTACAGAACAATCACTGTCCAATTATTAAAGGACTGACTGTAAATCACCGACAGAACAATCACTGTCCAATTATTAAAGGACTGACTGTAAATCACCGACAGAACAATCACTGTCCAATTATTAAAGGACTGACCGTAAATCACCTACAGAACAATCACTGTCCTATTATTAAAGGACTGACCGTAAATCACCTACAGAACAATCACTGACAATTATTAAAGGACTGACCGTAAATCACCTACAGAACAATCACTGTCCAATTATTAAAGGACTGACCATAAGTCACCTACAGAACAATCTCTGTCCAATTATTAAAGGACTGACCGTAAATCACCTACAGAACAATCACTGTCCAATTATTAAAGGACTGACCGTAAATCACCTACAGAACAATCACTGTCCAATTATTAAAGGACTGACCGTAAATCACCTACAGAACAATCACTGTCCAATTATTAAAGGACTGACAGTAAATCACCTGCAGAACAATCACTGTCCAATTATTAAAGGACTGACCATAAATCACCTACAGAACAATCACTGACAATTATTAAAGGACTGACAGTAAATCACCTGCAGAACAATCACTGTCCAATTATTAAAGGACTGACCATAAGTCACCTACAGAACAATCACTGACAATTATTAAAGGACTGACCGTAAATCACCTACAGAACAATCACTGTCCAATTATTAAAGGACTGACCGTAAATCACCTACAGAACAATCACTGTCCAATTATTAAAGGACTGACCGTAAATCACCTACAGAACAATCACTGTCCAATTATTAAAGGACTGACCGTAAATCACCTACAGAACAATCACTGACAATTATTAAAGGACTGACCGTAAATCACCTACAGAACAATCACTGACAATTATTAAAGGACTGACCGTAAATCACCTACAGAACAATCACTGTCCAATTATTAAAGGACTGACCGTAAATCACCTACAGAACAATCACTGTCCAATTATTAAAGGACTGACCGTAAATCACCTACAGAACAATCACTGTCCAATTATTAAAGGACTGACCGTAAATCACCTACAGAACAATCACTGTCCAATTATTAAAGGACTGACCGTAAATCACCTACAGAACAATCTCTGTCCAATTATTAAAGGACTGACCGTAAATCACCTACAGAACAATCACTGTCCAATTATTAAAGGACTGACCGTAAATCACCTACAGAACAATCACTGTCCAATTATTAAAGGACTGACCGTAAATCACCTACAGAACAATCACTATCCAAATGTTAAATGTTCCAAGTTTTAGAAGCTTCAGGCGGGATGGAGGGAGATGTAAAAGGTGTGGGGGAGTTGCATTAATGGTTAAGGAGAATATAACAACTGTACTGCAGGAGGACACCTCAGAGGGGTCGTGCAGCAATGCAATATGGGTGGACCTCAGGTATAGGAAGGGTGCAATCACGATGTTTGGGGTTTACTACAGGCCTCCCAACAGCCAGCGGGAGGTAGTGGAGCAGATATGCAGACAGAGTTTGGAAAGACGTAAAGATAACAGGGTTGTAGTGGTGGGTGATTTTAACTTCCCCAATATTGACTGGGACTCACTTAGTGCTAGGGGCTTGGATGGGGCAGAATTTGTGAGCAGCATCCAGGAGGGCTTCTTGAAACAGTATGTCGATAGTCCAACTAGGGATGGGGCCATTCTGGACCTGGTATTGGGGAAAGAGTCCGGCCAGGTGGTCTAAGTTTCAGTGGGGGAGCATTCCAGGAGTAGTGACCATAAGTAGTGATCAGTGATCATAATTCCATAAGTATTAAGGTACTTGTGAATAAGGATAAGAGTAGTCCTCGGGTGAAGGTGCTAAATTAGGGGAAGGCTAATTCCAACAATATTAGGCAGGAACTGAAGAATTTAGATTGGGGGTGGTTGTTTAAGGGTAAATCAACATCTGACATGTGGGAGTCTTTCAAACGTCAGTTGATTAGAATCCAGGGGATATTGTGAGCCTGGTCAAAAAGAAAAAGGAAGCATTTGTAAGGGCTGGAAGGCTCGGAACAGATGAAGCACTTGAGGAATATAAAGACAGTAGGAAGGAACTGAAGCAAGAAGTTAGGAGGGCTAAAAGGGGACATGAAAACTCATTGGCAAACAGGATTAAGGAAAATCCCAAGGCTTTTTATACATATATAAAGAGCAAGAGGGTAACCAGGGAAAGGGTTGGCCCACACAAGGACAGAGATGGGAATCTATGCGTGGAGCCAGAGCACATTGGCGAGGTGCTAAATGAGTACTTTGCATCAGTTTTCACCAAGGAGAAGGACTTGGTGGATGATGAGTCTAGGGAAGGGAGTGCAGATAGCCACAGTCATCTCATTATCAAAACGGAGGAGGTGTTGGGTGTCTTGCAAAGCATTAAGGTAGATAAGTCCCCAGGGCCTGATGGGATCTACCCTAGAATACTGAAGGAGGCAAGGGAAGAAATTGCTGGGGCTTTGACAGAAATCTTTGCATCCTCATTTGCTACAGGTGAGGTCCCAGAGGACTGGAGAATAGCCAATGTTGTTCCTTTGTTTAAGAAGGGTGGCAAGGATAATCCAGGAAAAAATAAGCCGGTGAGCCTTACGTCAGTGGTAGGGAAACTATTAGAGAGGATTCTTCGGGACAGGATTTACTCCCATTTGGAAACAAATGAACTTATTAGCGAGAGGCAGCATGGTTTTGTGAGGGGGAGGTCGTGTCTTACTAATCTGATTGAGTTTTTTGAGGAAGTGACGAAGATGATTGATGAGGGAAGGGTGGTGGATGTTGTCTATATGGACTTTAGTAAAGCCTTTGACAAGGTCCCGCATGGCAGACTGGTGCAAAAGGTGAAGTCACACGGGATCAGAGGTGAGTTGGCAAGATGGATACAGAACTGGCTTGGTCACAGAAGACAGAGGGTATCAGTGGAAGGGTGTTTTTCTGAATGGAGGGATGTGACTAGTGGTGTTCCACAAGATTCACTGCTGGGACCTTTGCTGTTTGTAGTATATATAAATGATTTGGAGGAAAATTTAGCTGGTCTGATTAGTAAGTTTGCGGACGACACAAAGGTTGGTGGAGTTGTGGATAATGATGAGGATTTTCAGAGGATACAGCAGGATATAGATCGGTTGGAGACTTGGGTGGAGAAATGACAGATGGAGTTTAATCAGGACAAATGTGAGGTAATACATTTTGGAAGGTCGAATGCAGGTGGGAGGTATACAGTAAATGACAGAACCCTTAGGAGTATTGACAGGCACAGAGATCTGGGCATACAGGTCTACATGTCACTGAAAGTGGCAACGCAGGTGGATAAGGTAGTCAAAGCGACATACGGCATGCTTGCCTTCATCGGTCGGGGCATAGAGTATAAAAATTGGCAAGTCATGTTGCAGCTGTACAGAACCTTATTGCGTGCAATTCTGGTCGCCACACTACCAGAAGGACGTGGAGGCTTTGGAGAGGGGACAGAGGAAGTTTACCAGGACGTTGCCTGGTCTGGAGGGCATTAGCTATGAGGAGAGGGTGGAAAACTCGGATTGTTTTCACTGGAACGATGGAGGTGGAGGGGCGACATGATAGAGGTTTACAAAGTTATGAGCGGCATGGACAGAGTGGATAGTCAGAAGCGTTTTCCCAGAGTGGAAGAATCAGTTACTAGGGGACATAGGTTTAAGGTGCAAGGGGCAAAGTTTATAGCGGATGTGCGAGGCAAGTTTTTTTACACAGAGGGTGCTGAGTGCCTGGGACTTGCTGCCAGGGGAGGTGGTGGAAGCAGATACGATAGCTACATTTAAGAGACATCTTGACAAATATATGAACAGCAGGGAATAGAGGGATATGGGCCCCAGAAGTGCAGAAGGTGTTAGTTTCGGCAGGCATCAAGACCGGCGCAGGCGTAGAGGGCCGAATGGCCTGTTCCTGTGCTGTCCTGTTCTTTGTTCAATTAAGAAAGGACTGACTGTAAATCATCAACAGAACAATCACCATCTGAAGAACAGGGAACAGTCTATAAAACTCCTGTGAAACCATTTTGAGTTATATATTAAGAGAATGATCATTAATCTACATTGGAGCAGTCTCTGCACCTGTGATGACTGAGCGGTTCTCACCTGGTATGGTACTGAGACCCACATCGTGATCAGGAAGATCGCAGGCTCAATTCCCAGCCTGTGCTGTGTGAGCTGCTTTTATCTGTTGTGATACTGAGCCCCATTTGGTGAACAGGAAGATCCCAGGCTCCAGCTCCAGCCTGTTCTGTGTGAGCTGATTTTTTCTATTGTGATACTGAGGCCCACATAGTGAACAGGAAGGTCCAGGCTCCATCTCCCTCCTGTGTTGTGTAGTACTGAGCTCTATTCTTTATGTGCTTACAAGCTCCATGATCCATCCCATACCGATGCTGAGTTGGCCCCCTGCTCTATTGTATGTTATCAGGGGGTGATCTTACCTCACTGCAGAGTGTATCAAAGGCTGGACTCCTCAATCTCCTGCATCAATACAGCTGCTCATCCAACTTACTGATGCTTCATGTGGGGACAGGAACAGGACATTCTGCTCAGTCAGGAATTCCCAAACTAACTGCAAGACAGAGAGGCAGAAATTAGACCCACACAATGAGAGGTACATAACCAGTGTGATACTGGGTCACACACAGAGCAGGAAGATCCCAGGATCCATCCCCAGCCTGTGCTGTACTTCCCCCCACTTGACCCTCTGTTCACTGTGGGTGATTGTACCTCACTGTGGTGTATATGAAGACTCGATTTATCCATCTCCTGTATCACTGTCAGTGTGTCGGCCATCTTCAATGTGAGCGATAATGGAATGGGGCAGAACAATCTGTTCACTCAGGTACACACAGACTGACTGCAAGAGAGAGAGGTGGGAATTAGACAGATATAATTAAAGGTATGTACCCAGTCTGGTACTGAGCTCCAAACAGAGCACAGGAAGATCCCAGGCTCCATGCCCAGTCTGTGCTGTGTTTCTCCCTACTCTACGCTCTGTTCACGGTGGGTGATTTTACCTCACTGTGGTGTGTATAAATACTCGATTTATCCATCTCCTGTATCACTGTCAGTGTGTCATCAATGTCATAGAGTCAGAGTTATACAGCACAGAAACAGGCCCTTCGGCCCATCGTGTCTATGTCGGCCATTGGGCACCTATCTATTCTCATCCCATTATCCAGCATTTGGTCGCAGCCTTGTATTCTATGGCGTTTCAAGTGGTCATCTAAATACTTAAATGTGAGTGTTTCTTCCTGTACCACCTTCTGGCAGTTCATTGCAAATTCCAACCACCCTCTGGGTGTAAAAATGTTTTCCTCAAATCCCCTTTAAACCTCCTGCCCCTTACCTTAAATCTATGCCACCTGGTTATTGACCCCTCTGATAAGGGAAAAGATTTCTTCCTGTCTAACCTGTCAGTGTCTCTCATAATTTTGTATACCTCAATCATGCTCCCACACAGTCTTCTGCACACTAAGGTAAACAACCCAAGCCTTTTCAGTCTCTCTTCATAGCTGAAATGCTCCAGCCCAGGCAACCTCCTGGTGAATCTCCTCTGCACCCTCTCCAGTGCCATCACATCCTTCCTGTAGTACAGATTGCACTAGAGAAGGTGCAGATGAGATTCACCACGATGTTGCCTGGCCTGGAGCATTTCAGCTATGTTGACAGACGGGATAAGCTCGGGTTGTTTTCCTTCCAGCAGAGAAGTCTGAGTGGGGATATGATTGAGGTATGCGAGGGGCATTGATAGGATAGATAGGAAGAAACAGTTTCCCATAGCGGAGGTGTCAATAACCAGGGGACATCGATTTAAGGTTAGGGGCAGGAGATACAGAGGAGATTTGAGGCAAAGTGTTTTCACCCAGAGGGTGGTTGGAATCTGGAACACACTGTCTGAAGAGGTGGTCGAGGCCAGAACACTCAACATTTAAGAAGTATTTAGATGAGCACTTGAAATGCCATAGTATACAAGGCTACAGGCCAAGTGCTGGAAAATGGGATTAGAATAGATAGGTGCTTGATGGCCGACACAGACACAATGGGCCGAAAGGCCTGCTTCTGAGCTGAATAACTATCACTCTCTGACATTAATAAGGTAGAATTCATTTTCAACCCATATAACTACAAAATCTGACCACATTTTCTGTGAGAAATGATGATTTTAGGTTGCCGTGGAGCAGTCACTGATCGGTTCATTGGATACCTGATTTACAAACAAAGGATTCCTGCTCTGAGACTCTCACCTTACAACATCATATTACTGACAGTCAGATAAACACAGCAGTATCAATAGAACACGGTATATTAAAATAGAAATATGAAGGAGGGACACACAGAACAAACAGATAATGCAATCCCTGTCACTTCAAACATCAAACTGTCTGATTGGACAACCCTGAGACATTGGTGACAATGAGACAGGTAAACTGACCTGTTTAACTGCATGGGTCAGGGTCAATAATGAAAATTCAATTCACTGCAGTGGGAAACAAGTTCCTGCTTCTCAGAAAAACCTGCTTTTTAAAGATAATGTCTCACAAAATAGAACTTAATCCAACCTCATTCTTTATTATGCTGAATAGTGGATAATAATTTATATCTGAGTTAGTGACTGCAGGGAGAGCCCTTTTTACTGGAACAGTGTCAGCTCAGTGTCAGGTACACACAGATACAGAAATAGATTCTCATCTGTGTACCTGTGGCTCAAAGAGATTCCACAAATCACAGAAATGGAAATCAGGTCACCACAAATAAGACACTGTCCTCAGAGTAACTCGAGAGAATTCTCCATCATAGGTATCACCTCACATTTCTCTGTATGAAATTTCATCTGTCACGTGTCTGTTCATCCCACCAGCCTGTCTATATCCTCCTGAAGACTCTCACTATCCTCTTCACAGTTCACAATATTTCCAAGCTTTGTGTCATGTGTGAATATTAACAATATGTCCTGCCTGGATCATTAATAACTGATCCTAACATCAGTACCTGGGGAACTGCACTATATATCTTCCTCTAGTCTAAATAATAACAGTTCATCACAACACTCTGTTTCCTCTCACTCAGCCCATTTCCTATCCTTTCTGTATCTCTCCTTTTTATTCCATGGGCTGCAGTTTTGCTGGTAATTCTATTACATGTCACTGAACCAAACACCTTTTGGGAATCCAGATACACCACATCAAACACATTCCCCTCAATAACCCTTCCTGAAATGTACAGCTCGAGCTTATCCAGCTGACCACACTTCATGTAAATGTGTTCAAAGACACAAGATGTACGGGAAATCTATACAGAGCGCAGGAAGATCCCAGCATCCATCCGCAGCCTCTGCTGAGTGAGCACAGGAAGATCCCAGGCTCCATCTCCAGACTGTGCTGTGAACTATTCTGAGAAAGTGTGGCACTGAATACCAGACACAGAGCACAGGAAGATCCCGGGCTCCATCCCCAGCCTGACCTAAGTGAGCTGCTCTCACATAATGTGGTACTTATCCCCATTCTTAGAGCACAGGAAGATCCCAGTCCCCATTCCTGGCCTCTGCTGAGCTAACACCCTGTTGTAACAGTTGTTATCAGTGTATGATCGTCCCTCACTGTGGAGTGGATGGAAGGCTGGAGTTCTCCATCTCCTGCATCACCACCAGCGGCTCATCCAACTTGAGTGTGTGTGATGTGGGGAAAGGATCAGGACATTGTGATCAGTCAGGAACTCCCAGACCCACTGCAAGAGAGAGAGAGAGAGAGGCAGCAATTAGAACAACACAATGAGGGTTAAACACACAGTACAGTACTGAGCCCAATACAGAGCACAGGGAGATCCCAGGCCCCATTCCTGGCCTCTGCTGAGCTAACACCCTGTTGTACGAGTTATTATCAGTGTATGATCGTCCCTCACTGTGGAGTGGATGGAAGGCTGGAGTTCTCCATCTCCTGCATCACCACCAGCAGCTCATCCAACTTGAGTGTGTGTGATGTGGGGAAAGGATCAGGACATTGTGATCAGTCAGGAACTCCCAGACCCACTGCAAGAGAGAGAGTGGCAGCAATTAGAATCACACAATGAGGGTTAACCACATGGTATGGTACTGAGCCCAATACAGAGGACAGGGAGATCCCAGACTCCATCCACAGCCTCTGATGAGTGAGCTGTTCTCAACCAGTCTGGCACTGAGCCCCACCCAACGAGCACAGGAAGATCCCAAGCTCCATCCCCAGCCTGTGCTGTGTTTCTCCCTACTCTACCCTCTGTTCACGGTGGGTGATTTTACTTCACTGTGGTGTGTATGAAGACTCGATTTATCCTTCTCAAGTATCAACGTCAGTGTGTCTTCAATGTCATAGAGTGAGAGTTATACAGCACAGAAACAGGCCCTTCGGCCCATCATGTCTGTGCTGCCCAACAGCACCTTTCTATTCCAATCCCATTTTTCCAGCACATGGCCTGTAGCCTTGTATATTATGGCGTTTCAAGTGCTCATCTAAATATTTAATTGTTGTCAGGGTTCCTGCCTCTCCTACCCCTTCAGGCAGTGTATACCAGATTCCAACCACCCTCTGGGAGAAAAATATATTCCTCAAACCCCCTTTAAACCTCTGGCCCCTTACCTTAAATCTATGACCCCTGGTTATTGACCCCTCGGAGAAGGGAAAAAGTTTCTGTCTATCTAACCTATCAAAGCCCCTCCTAATTTGGTTTTCCTCAATCATGTCCACTCTCAGAGTTTTCTGCTTCACGGAAAACATCCCAGCCTTTTCAGTCTCTCTTCATCGCTGAAATGTTCCAGCGACGCAAAATCCTGGTGAATCTCCTCTGACCTTCTGCACTTTCTAGGGTCCTACCATCCATTGTATATTCTCTTGCCTTGTTAGTCCTCCCAAAATGCATTACCTCACACTTCTCAAGATTAAATTACATTTCCCACTGCTCCGCCCATCTTACCAGCCCATCTACATAGTCCTTTAATCTAAGGCTTTCCTCCTCACTATTGACGACACCACTAATTTTCGTGTCATCTGCGAACTTACTGATGATACCTCATACAATCACGTCCAAAATATTAATGTGCACTACAAACAGCAAGGGTCCCAGCACCGATCCATGTGGTACACCACTGGTAACAGGCTTCCAATCACACAAACAACCCTCGCCCATTACCCTCTGCCTCCTGCCACAAAGCCATTTTTGGATTCAATTTGCCAAATTGCCCTGGATCCCATGGGCTCTTACCTTCTTAACCAATCTCCCATGTGGGACCTTATCAAAAGCCTTACTCAAGTCCATGTAGACAACATCAACTGCTTTACCCTCATCTGCACATCTGGTCACCTCCTCGAAAAATTCATATCAAGTTAGTCAGACACGATCTCCCCCTGACAAATCCATAGTGACTATCCCTGATTAATCCCTGCCTCTCCTCGTGGAGATTAATCCTGTCCCTCAGATTTTTTTCCAATCGTTCCCCAACCACTGATGTTAGACTCACTAACCTGTATTTACCTAGTTTATCCCTGCCACCCTTCTTAAATAATGGTACCACATTCGCTGCCCTCTAGTCGTCTGGTACCTCTCCTGTGGCCAAAGAGGGTTTGCAAATTTGTGTCCGAGGCCCTGCAATCTCCTCCCTTGCCTCCGATAATGGCCTGGGATACATTTCATCTGAGCCTGGGGATTTATCCACTTTTAAGCCCGCTAAAACAGCGAATACTTACTTCCTTTCAATGCTAATATGTTCAAGTATATCACAATCCCACTCCCTAATCTCTACACCGACATCATTCTTCTCCAAAGTGAACACAGATGAAAAGTAATAATTTAAAACCTCACCCATGTCCTCCGGTTCCACAAACAGATTGCCACTTTGGTTCCCTCATGGGATCTAATATTTTCCTGGTTATCTTCTTGCCCTTGACATACTGATAAAACATCTTAGGATTTTCCTTTATCTTGCCTGCTAGTGTTTTTTCATGTCCCTTCCCCACTCTCCGAATTACTTTTTTGAAGTACCCTCCAGCACTTTCTATACTCCTCTACTGCCTCTGCTGTTATCAGCGCTCTGAATCTGCCTTAAGCCTCCTATTTTTTCCTGATCTAATCCTCTATATCCCTTAACATTCAGGGTTCCCTGGGCCTGTTAGTCCTACCCTTCACCTTAACAGGTACATGTTGACTCTAAACTCTCACTATTTCCTCTTTGAAAGACTCCCACTGATCTGATGTCAACTTTCATAGAACAGTACAGCACAGTACAGGCCCTTTGGCCCACAATGTTGTGGCAAACCTTTAACCTACACTAAGATCAAACTAACTACCGACCCTTCATTCTACTATCATCCATGCACCGATCCAAGAGTCGCTTAAATGTCCCTAATGTATCTGCTTCTACTACCACCGCTGGCAGCACATTCCACACACCCACCAATCTCTGTGTAAAGAACCTACCTCTGACATCTCCCCGAAACCTTCCTCCAATCATCTTAAAATTATGCCCCCTGGTGATAGCCTTTTCCACCCTGGGAAAAAGTCTCTGGCTATCCACTCTATCTATGCCTCTCATCATCTTGTACCCCTCTATCAAGTCACCTCTCATCCTTCTTCGCTCCAATGAGAAAAGCCCTAGCTCCCTCAATCTTTCTTCATAAGACATGCCCTCCAGTCCAGGCAGCATCCTGGTAAATCTCCTCTTCACCCTCTCTAAAGCTTCCATATCCTTCAGATAATGAGGCGACCAGAACTGAACACAATATTCCAAGTGTGGTCGAACCAGGGCCTTATAGAGCTGCAGCATAACCTCCCAGCTCTTAAACTCAATCCCCCTGTTAATGAAAGCCAACACACCATACGCCTTCTTAACAACCCTATCAACTTGGGTGGCAAATTTGAGCGATCTATGGACATGGACCCCAAGATCCCTCTGTTCCTCCACACTACCAAGAATCCTGTCTTTAAGTCTGTATTCCGCATTCAAATTCGACCTTCCAAAATGAATCACTTCACACTTTTCCAGGTTGAACTCCATCTGCCACTTCTCAGCCCAGCTCTGCATCCTGCCAATGTCCCGTTGCAACCTACAACAGCCTTCCACACTATCCACAACTCCAGCAACCTTCGTGTCATCGGCAAACCTGCTAACCCAGCCTTCCACTTCCTCATCCAAGTCATTTATAAAAATCACAAAGAGCAGAGGTCCCAGAACAGATCCTTGTGGAACACCACTGGTCACTGAGCTCCATGCTGAATACTTTCCATCTACTACCACCCTCTGACTTCTATGGGCCAGCCAATTCTGTATCCAGAAAGCCAACCTTCCCTGTATCCCATGCCTCCTCACTTTCTGAATGAGCCTACCATGGGGAACCTTATCAAACACCTTGCTAAAATCCATATACACCACATCCACTGCTCTTCCTTCATCAATGTGTTTTGTCACATCTTCAAAGAATTCAATAAGGCTTGTGAGGCATGACCTGCCCCTCAAAAAGCCATGCTGACTGTCTCTAATCAAACCATGCTTTTCCAAATAATCATAAATCCTGTCTCTCAGAATCCTCTCCAATAATTTGCCCACTACCGATGTAAGACTGACAGGTCTATAATTCCCAGGGTTATCCCTATTCCCTTTCTTGAACAAGGGAACAACATTTGCCACCCTCCAATCATCCAGTACGACTCCAGTGGACAGTGAAGACGCAAAGATCATCGCCAAAGGAGCAGCAATCTCTTCCCTCGCTTCCCGTAATAACCTTGGGTATATCCCGTCTGGCCCCGGGGACTTATCTGTCCTCATATCATTCAAAATTTCCAGTACATCCTCCCTCTTAACCTCAACCTGTTTGAGCATATCAGCCTGTTCCACGCTGTCCTCACAAACGACCAGGTCCCTCTCACTAGTGAATACTGAAGCAAAGTATTCATTTAGGACCTCCCCTACATCCTCCGACTCCAGGCACAAGTTCCCTCCACAATCCCTGATCGGCCCTACCCTCACTCTGGCCATCCTCTTGTTCCTCACATAAGTGTAGAACGCCTTGGGATTTTCCTTAATCCTACCCGCCAAGAGTTTTTCATGTCCCCTTCTAGCTCTCCTAAGTCCATTCTTCAGTTCCTTCCTGGCTACCTTGTAACCCTCTAGAGCCCTGTCTGATCCTTGCTTCCTCAACCTTAAGTAAGCTTCCTTCTTCCTCCTGACTAGCTGTTCCACTTCTCTTATCATCCAAGGTTCCTTCACCCTACCATCCCTTCCCTGCCTCATCGGGACAAACCTATCCAGCAGTCGCAGCAAGTGCTCCCTAAACAACCTCCACATTTCTGTCGTGCATTTCCCTGAGAACATCTGTTCCCAGTTTAAGCTCCCCAGTTCCTGCCTAATAGCATTGTAATTCCCCCTCCCCCAATTAAATATTTTCCCATCTCGTCTGCTCCTCTCCCTCTCCAAGACTATTGTAAAGGTCAGGGAGTTGTGATCACTATCACCGAAATGCTCTCCCACCGAGAGATCTGCCACCTGGCCTGGTTCGTTGCCAAGCACCAAATCCAACATAGCCTCCCCTCTAGTCGGCCTATCTACATATTGAGTCAGGAAACCTTCCTGGACACACCTGACAAAAACTGCTCCATCCAAACTATTTGCACTAAGGAGGATCCAATCAATATTAGGGAAGTTGAAGTCACCCATGACAACAACCCTGTTACTTCTGCACCTTTCCAAAATCTGCCTCCCAATCTGTTCCTCCATGTCTCTGTTGCTATTGGGGGGGTCTATAGAAAACTCCCAACAAAGTGACTGCTCCTTTCCTGTTTCTGACTTCCACCCATACTGACTCAGTAGACAAACCCTCCTCGACGACCTCCCTTTCTGCAGCTGTGATACTATCCCTGATTAACAATGCCACTCCCCCAACTCTTTTACCTCCCTCCCTATTCCTTTTGAAACATCTAAACCCCGGAACATCCAACATCCATTCCTGCCCCTGTGATATCCACGTCTCCGTAGTGGCCACAACATCGAAGCTCCAAGTATTGATCCATGCTCTAAATTCATCACCCTTATTCCTGACACTTTCTGCGTTAAAATAGACACACTTCAACCCATCATACTGGCTGCAACTTTGCCCTGTCAACTGTCTAACCTTGCTCACAGACTCTCTGCACTCGGTCTCTGCCTGTTCAAACAGCTACCCCATCCACTGATCCGTAGCTCCGGTTCCCATCCCCCTGCAAGACAAGTTCAAACCCTCCCGAACAGCTCTCGCAAACCTCCTGCCCAGGATATTGGTGCCCCCCAAGTTCAGATGCAACCCGTCCTTTTTGTACAGGTCCCACCCTCCCGAGAAGATATCCCAATGTCCTACATATCTGAATCCCTCCCTCCTGCAACAGTTCTGCAGCCACGTGCTCAGCTGCCAATTGAATCCAAGCCTCTATTAATACCAGCTGGAGTGGTACTGAGCCCCACTCACACACCAGAAAGAGCCAATTCAATCCAGGCCTCTATTAATACCAGCTGGAGTGGTACTGAGTCCCACTCACACACCAGGAAAGAGCCAATTCAATCCAGGCCTCTATTAATACCAGCTGGAGTGGTACTGAGCCCCACTCACACACCAGAAAGAGCCAATTCAATCCAGGCCTCTATTAATACCAGCTGGAGTGGTACTGAGTCCCACTCACACACCAGAAAGAGCCAATTCAATCCAGGCCTCTATTAATACCAGCTGGAGTGGTACTGAGCCCCACTCACACACCAGGAGAGTGTCAATTCAATCTAGGCCTCTATTAACACCAGCTGGAGTGGTACTGAGTCCCACTCACACTCCAGGAAAGAGCCAATTCAATCCAGGCCTCTATTCATACCAGCTGGAGTGGTACTGAGTCCCACTCACACACCAGAAAAAGCCAATTCAATCCAGGCCTCTATCAATACCAGCTGGAGTGGCACTGAGCCCCACCCACACACCAGGAAAGTGTCAATTTAAACCAAATTTCTATTAATATCAGCTGGAGTGGTACTGATCCCCACTCACACACCAGGAAAGTGCCAATTCAATCCAGGCCTCTATTAATACCAGCTGGAGTCAGACTGAGCCCCACGCACACACCAGGAAAGAGGCAATTCAAACTAGGCCTCTATTAATACCAGCTGGAGTGGGACTGAGTCCCACTCACGCTCCAGGAAAAGGGTAATTCAATCCTGGTCTCTATTAATACCAGCTGGAGTGGTACTGAGTCCCACTCACACACCTGGAAAGAGCAAAATCAATCCAGGCCAATTTAATTCCAGCTGGAGTGGTACTGAGTCCCACTCACACACCAGGAAAGACCCAATTCAATCAAGACCTCTATTCATACCAGCTGGAGTGGCACTGAGCCCCACTCGCACACCAGGAAAGAGCCAATTCAATCCAGTCCTCTATTAATACCAGCTGGAGTGGTACTGAGCCCCACTCTCACACCAGGAAAGAGCCAATTCAATCCAGGCCTCTATTAATACCAGCTGGAGTGGTACTGAGCCCCACTCGCACACCAGGAAAGAGCCAATTAAATCCAGGCCTCTATTAATACCAGCTGGAGTGGTTGTAAGTCCCACTCACACACCAGGAAAGAGGCAATTCAATCCAGGCCTTTATTAATACCAGCTGGAGTGGTACTGAGCCCCACGCACACACCAGGAAAGAGGCAATTCAATCCAGGCCTCTATTAATACCAGCTGGAGTGGTTCTGAGTCCCACTCAAACACCAGGAAAGAGGCAATTCAATCCAGGCCTCTATTAATACCAGCTGGAGTGGTACTGAGCCCCACTCACTCACCAGGAAAGAGCCAATTCAATCAAGACCTCTATTAATACCAGCTGGAGTGATACTGAGTCCCACTCACACACCAGGAAAGAGGCAATTCAATCCAGGCCTCTATTAATACCAGCTGGAGTGATACTGAGTCCCACACAGACACCAGGAAAGAGGCAATTCAATCCAGGCCTCTATTAATACCAGCTGGAGTGATACTGAGTCCCACTCACACACTGGAAGAGAGGCAATTCAATCCAGGTTTCTATTAATACCAGCTGGAGTGGTACTGAGTCCCACTCACACACCAGGAAAGTTTAAATTCTATCGAGGCCTCTCTTAATACCTGCAGAAGTGGTACTGAGCCCCACTCACACACCAGGAAAGAGTGAATTGAATGCAGGCCTCTATCAATACCAGCTGGAGTGGTACTAAGACTCACTCACACACCAGGAAAGAGCCAATTCAAACCAGGCCTCTATTAATACCAGCTGGAGTGGTACTGAGCCCCACCCACACACCAGGAAAGAGCATATTCAATCCAGGCCTCTATTAATACCAGCTGGAGTGCTACTGAGCCCCACTCACACACCCGGAAAGAGGCAATTCAATCCAGGCATCTATTAATACCTGCTGGAGTGGTACTGAGTCCCACTCACACACC
Organism: Heterodontus francisci; assembly: GCF_036365525.1. Lineage (NCBI taxonomy): Eukaryota > Metazoa > Chordata > Chondrichthyes > Heterodontiformes > Heterodontidae > Heterodontus > Heterodontus francisci. Next base: position 7,781 of record NW_027141817.1, on the reverse strand, counting down.
ATGAAAGAGCCAATTCAATCCAGGCCTCTATTAATACCAGCTGGAGTTGTACAGATCCCCACTCACACACCAGGAAAGAGGCAATTCAATCCAGGCCTCTATTAATACCAGCTGGAGTGGTTGTGAGTCCCACTCACACACCAGGAAAGAGCCAATTCAATCCAGGTCTCTATTAATACCAGCTGGAGTGCTACTGAGCCCCACTCAAACACCAGGAAAGAGGCAATTCAATCCAGGCCTCTATTAATACCAGCTGGAGTGGTACTGAGCCCCACTCACACACCAGGAAAGAGGCAATTCAATCCAAGCCTCTATTAATACCAGCTGGAGTGGTTCTGAGTCCCACTCAAACACCAGGAAAGAGGCAATTCAATCCAGGCCTCTATTAATACCAGCTGGAGTGGTACTGAGCCCCACTCACACACCAGGAAAGAGGCAATTCAATCCAGGCCTCAATTAATACCAGCTGGAGTGGTACTGAGCCCCACTCACACACCAGGAAAGAGCCAATTCAATCCAGGCCTCTATTAATACCAGCTGGAGTGGTTCTGAGTCCCACTCAAACACCAGGAAAGAGGCAATTCAATCCAGACCTCTATTAATACCAGCTGGAGTGGTACTGAGTCCCACACTCACACCAGAGAGAACCAATTCAATCCAGGCCTCTATTAATACCAGCTGGATTGGGTCTGAGTCAAACTGAAACACCAGGAAAGAGGCAATTCAATCCAGGCCTCTATTAATACCTGCAGAAGTGGTCCTGAGTCCCTTTGACACAGGAGGAAAGAGACAATTTATTTCTGAACACTATCAATACCAGTTGGAGTTGCACTGAGTCCCACTCACACATCAGGAAAGAGTCAATTTAAACCAGACCTCTATTAATACCAGTTGGAGTGGTTCTGAGTCCCACTCACACAGCAGGAAAGAGCCGATTCAATCCAGGCCTCTATTAATACCAGTTGGAGTGGTACTGAGTCCCACTCACACAGCAGGAAAGAGCCGATTCAATCCAGGCCTCTATTAATACCAGCTGGAGTCAGACTGAGCCCCATGCACACACCAGGAAAGAGGCAATTCAAACTAGGCCTCTATTAATACCAGCTGGAGTGGTGCTGAGCCCCACTCACACACCAGGAAAGACCCAATTCAATCAAGACCTCTATTCATACCAGCTGGAGTGGCACTGAGCCCCACTCGCACACCAGGAAAGAGCCAATTCAATCCAGGCCTCTATTAATACCAGCTGGAGTGGTTGTGAGTCCCACTCACACACCAGGAAAGAGGCAATTCAATCCAGGCCTTTATTAATACCAGCTGGAGTGGTACTGAGCCCCACGCACACACCAGGAAAGAGGCAATTCAATTCAGGCCTCTATTAATACCAGCTGGAGTGGTTGTGAGTCCCACTCACACACCAGGAAAGAGCCAATTAAATCCAGGCCTCTATTAATACCAGCTGGAGTGGTTGTGAGTCCCACTCACACACCAGGAAAGAGGCAATTCAATCCAGGCCTTTATTAATACCAGCTGGAGTGGTACTGAGTCCCACTCATACACCAGGAAAGAGGCAATTCAATCCATGTCTCTATTAATACCAGCTGGAGTGGTACTGAGCCCCACGCACACACCAGGAAAGAGGCAATTCAATCCAGGCCTCTATTAATACCAGCTGGAGTGGTTCTGAGTCCCACTCACAAACCAGGAAAGAGTCAATTCAATCCAGGCCTATATTAATACCAGCTGGAGTGGTACTGAGTCCCACACACACACCAGGAAAGAGTCAATTCAATCCAGGCCTCTATCAATACCAGCTGGAGTGGTACTGAGCCCCACTCACACACCAGGAAAGAGTCAATTCAATCCAGGCCTCTATCAATACCAGCTGGAGTGGTACTGAGACTCACTCACACACCAGGGAAGAGCCAATTCATACCAGGCCTCTATTAATACCAGCTGGAGTGGTTCTGAGTCCCACTCACAAACCAGGAAAGAGTCAATTCAATCCAGGTCTCTATTAACACCAGCTGGAGTGGTTCTGAGTCCCACTCACACAGCAGGAAAGAGACAAATCAATACAGACCTCTATCAATACCAGCTGGAGTGGTACTGAGTCCCACTCACACACCAGGAAAGAGCCAATTCAATCCAGGTCTCTATTAATACCAGCTGGAGTGCTACTGAGCCCCACTCACACACCATGAAAGAGCCAATTCAATCCAGGCCTCTATTAATACCAGCTGGAGTGGTACTGAGTCCCACTCACACACCAGGAAAGAGCCAATTGAATCCAGGCCTCTATTAATACCAGCTGGAGTGGCACTGAGCCCCATTCGCACACCAGGAAAGAGCCAATTGAATCCAGGCCTCTATTAATACCAGCTGGAGTGGCACTGAGCCCCATTCGCACACCAGGAAAGAGGCAATTCAATCCAGGCCTCTATTAATACCAGCTGGAGTGGTTCTGAGTCCCACTCAAACACCAGGAAAGAGGCAATTCAATCCAGGCCTCTATTAATACCAGCTGGAGTGGTACTGAGTCAAACTGAAACACCAGGAAAGAGGCAATTCAATCCAGGCCTCTATTAATACCAGCTGGAGTGGTTCTGAGTCCCACTCAAACACCAGGAAAGAGGCAATTCAATCCAGGCCTCTATTAATACCAGCTGGAGTGGTACTGAGCCCCACTCACACACCAGGAAAGAGCCAATTCAATCCAGGCCTCTATTAATACCAGCTGGAGTTGTACTGAGCCCCACTGACACACCAGGAAAGAGCCAATTCAATCCAGGCCTCTATTAATACCAGCTGGAGTGGTTCTGAGTCCCACTCACACACCAGGAAAGAGGCAATTCAATCCAGGCCTCTATTAATACCAGCTGGAGTGGTACTGAGTCCCACTCACACACCAGGAAAGAGGCAATTCAATCCAGGCCTCTATTAATACCAGCTGGAGTGGTACTGAGTCCCACACTCACACCAGAGAGAACCAATTCAATCCAGGCCTCTATTAATACCAGCTGGATTGGGTCTGAGTCAAACTGAAACACCAGGAAAGAGGCAATTCAATCCAGGCCTCTATTAATACCTGCAGAAGTGGTCCTGAGTCCCTTTGACACAGGAGGAAAGAGACAATTTATTTCTGAACACTATCAATACCAGTTGGAGTTGCACTGAGTCCCACTCACACATCAGGAAAGAGCCGATTCAATCCAGGCCTCTATTAATACCAGTTGGAGTGGTTCTGAGTCCCACTCACACATCAGGAAAGAGTCAATTTAAACCAGACCTCTATCAATACCAGTTGGAGTGGTACTGAGTCCCACTCACACAGCAGGAAAGAGTCAATTTAAACCAGACCTCTATTAATACCAGCTGGAGTGGTACTGAGCCCCACTCACACAGCAGGAAAGAGTCAATTCAATCCAGGCCTCTATTAATACCAGCTGGAGTGGTACTGAGCCCCACTCACACAGCAGGAAAGAGTCAATTTAAACCAGACCTCTATTAATACCAGCTGGAGTGGTACTCAGTCCAACTCACAGACCAGGAAAGAGTCAATTCAATCCAGGCGTCTATTAATACATGCTGGAGTGGTGCTGAGTCCCACTCACACACCAGGAAGGAGCCAAATCAATCCGGACCTCTATTAATACCAGCTGGATTGGGTCTGAGTCAAACTGAAACAGCAGGAAGGAGCCAATTCTATCCAGGCCTCTAACAATACCAGCTGGAGTGGTACTGAGTCCCACTCACACACCAGGAAAGAGCCAATTCAATCAAGGCCTCTATTAATACCAGCTGGAGTGGTACTGAGCCCCTCTCACACACCCATAAAGAGCCAATTCAATCAAGGCCTCTATTAATACCTGCTGGAGTGGAATTAATTCCCACTCACACACCATGAAAGATGGTGAGGGAGGGTCTGGTAGAGGGGAATGAAGAAGGAGGGAGGGTGTGGTGGAGGGGAATGAAGAGTGGGGGGGAGGGGGTGGTGGAGGGGAATGAAGAGGGTTGAGGGAGTGGGAGGTGGAGGGGAATGAAGAGGGGGAGGTGGATGGGAATGAAGAGGGGAGGGAGGGGTAGGTGGAGGTGAATGAAGAGGGGGATGGAGGAGACGGGGGACGTGAATGAAGAGGGGGAGGGAGGAGACGGGGAGGGGAATGAAGTGGGGGAAGGAGGGGGAGGTGGTGAAGAATGAAGTGGGGGAGGGAGGGGTAGGTGGAGGGCAATGAAGAGGGGGCGGGAGGGGTAGGTGGAGGTGATTGAAGAGGGGTAGGGAGGAATAGGGGGAGTGAGGGGGAGGGAGGGGAAGGGAGGGGGAGGTGGTGAAGAATGAAGTGGCGGATGGAGGGGATGGTGGAGGGGAATGAAGAGGGGGAGGGAGGGGTTGGTGGAGGGCAATGACGAGGGGGAGGGAGGGGAGGTGGAGGGGAATGAAGAGGGGGAGGAAGGGGGAGGTGGATGGGAAATAAGAGGGGATGGAGGGGGAGGTGGTGGGGAATGAAGTGGGTGAGGGAGGGGGAGGTGGATGGGAATGAAGAGGGGGAGGGAGGGGGTGGTGGAGTGGAATAAAGAGGGGGAAAGAGGGGGAGGTGGAGTGGAATGAACAGTGGGAGGGCAGAGGAGGGGAATGAAGAGGGGGAGGGAGGTGGTGGTGGCTGGGAATGAAGAGGGGGCGGGAGGGGGATTGAAGAGGGGGAGGAAGGGGGAGGGGAGGGGAATGAAGAGAGGGAGGGATGGGGAGGGGGAGGCGAATGAGGAGGGGGAAGGAAAGGATGGTGGATGGGCATGAAGAGGGGGAGGGAGGCGTTGGTGGAGTGGAATGAAGAGGGGAGGGAGGGGTTGGTGGAGGGGAATGAAGAGGGGGAGGGAGGGGTAGGTGGAGGTGAATGAAGAGGGGGAGGGAGGAGGAGGGGGAGGGGAATGAAAAGGGGAGGGAGGGGGAAAGGAATGAAGAGGGGGATGGTGGGGGAGGGGAATGAAGAGGGCGAGGGAGGGGGAGGTGGATGGCAATGAAAAGGGTGAGGGTGGGGGTGTTGGAGGGGAATGAAGAGGTGGAGGGAGGGGGAGGTGGAGTGGAATAAAGAGGGGAAGGGAGGAGGAGGGGGAGGGGAGTGAAGAGGGGAGGGAGGAGGAGGGGAATGAAGAGGGGGAGGGAGGGGGTGGTGGATGGGAATGAAGAGGGGGAGGGAGGGGGTCGGAGGGGTAGGTGGTGAAGTATGAAGTGACGGATGGAGGGGATGGTGGAGGGGAATGAAGAGGGGGAGGGAGGGGTTGGTGGAGGGCAATGACGAGGGGGAGGGTGGGGGTGGTCGAGGGGGAGGGAGGGGGAGGTGGTTGGGAATGAAAAGGGGGAGGGTGGGGGTGTTGGAGGGGAATGAAGAGGGGGAGGCAGGGGGAGGTGGATGGGAATAGAAGGGGAGGGAGGGGGAGGGAGGGGGAGGTCTAGTGGAATGAAGAGTGTGAGGGAAGGGGAGGGGAATGAAGAGGGGGAGGGAGGGGGATGGGGAGGGGAATGAAGAGTGGGAGGGAGGGGCGGGGGAGGGAGGGGCGGGGAATGAAGAGGGGGAGGGAGGGGGAGGCGAATGAAGAGGGGGAGGAAGCGGGATGGGGAGGGGAATGAAGAGTGGGAGGGAGGGGCGGGGGAGGGAGGGGCGGGGAATGAAGAGGGGGAGGGAGGGGGAGGCGAATGAAGAGGGGGAGGGAAAGGGTGGTGGTTGGGAATTAAGAGGGGGAGGGAGGGGGTGTTGGAGTGGAATGAAGAGGAGGAGGGAGGGGTTGGTGGAGGGGAATGAAGAGGCGGAGGGATGGGGTGGTGGAGTGGAATGAAGAGGAGGAGGGAGGGGTTGGTGGAGGGGAATGAAGAGGCGGAGGGAGGGGGTGGTGGAGTGGAATGAAGAGGGGGAGGGAGGGGAAGGTGGAGGTGAATGAAGAGGGGTGGGAGGAGGAGGGGGAGAGGAATGAAAAGGGGGAGAGAGGCGGAGGGGAATAAAGAGGGGGAGGGAGGGGGATGTAGTGAAGAATGAAGTGGGGGAGGGAGGGGATGGTGGAGGGGAATGAAGAGGGGGAGGGAGGGGTTGGTGGAGGGCAATGAAGAAGGTGTGGTACGGGGAGGGGGAGGGGAATGAGGAGTGGGAGGGAGGGGGTGGTGGAGTGGAATCAAGAGGGGGAGGGTGCGGTAGGTGGAGGTGAATGAAGAGGGGGAGGGAGGAGGAAGGGGAGGGGAATGAAGTGGGGGAGGCGAATGAAGAGGGGGAGGGAAAGGGTGGTGGATGGGAATGAAGAGGGGGAGGGAGGGGGTGTTGGAGTGGAATGAAGAGGGGGAGGGAGGGGTTGGTGGAGGGGAATGAAGAGGCGGATGGAGGGGGTGCTGGAGTGGAATGAAGAGGGGGAGGGAGGTGTAGGTGGAGGTGAATGAAGAGGGGTGGGAGGTGGAGGGGGAGGGGAATGAAGAGGGGGAGGGAGGGGGAGGTGGTGAAGAATGAAGTGGGGGAGGGAGGGGATGATGGAGGGGAATGAAGAGGGGGAGGGAGGGGTTGGTGGAGGGCAATGAAGAGGGGGAGGGAGGGGGTGTTGGAGTGGAATGAAGAGGGGGAGGGAGGGGTTGGTGGAGGGGAATGAAGAGGCGGATGGAGGGGGTGGTGGAGTGGAATGAAGAGGGGGAGGGAGGTGTAGGTGGAGGTGAATGAAGAGGGGTGGGAGGTGGAGGGGGAGGGGAATGAAGAGGGGGAGGGAGGGGGAGGTGGTGAAGAATGAAGTGGGGGAGGGAGGGGATGATGGAGGGGAATGAAGAGGGGGAGGGAGGGGTTGGTGGAGGGCAATGAAGAGGGGGTGGTTCGGGGAGGGGGTGGTGGAGTGGAATGAAGAGGGGGAGGGAGCGGTAGGTGGAGATGAATGAAGAGGGGGAGGGTGGAGGAGGGGGAGGGGAATGAAGAGGGGGAGGGGAATGAAGAGGGGGAGGGGAATGAAGAGGGGGAGGGGAATGAAGAGGGGGAGGGTGGGGGTGGTGGATGGGAATGAAGAGGGGGAGGTGGAGGGGAATGAAAAGGGGTAGGGAGGGGTGGTGGAGGAGAATGAAGATGCGGAAGGAGGGGTGGTGGAGTGGAATGAAGAGGGGGAGGGAGGGGGAGGGAGGGGGAGGTGGATGGGAATGAAGAGGGGTGGGAGGGGTAGGTGGAGGTGAATGAAGAGGGGTAGGGAGGAGGCGGGGGAGGGGAATGAAGAGGGGGAGGGAGCGGGTGGTGGAGTGGAATGAAGAGGGGGACGGAGGGGTAGGTGGTGAAGAATGAAGTGGGGGAGGGAGGGGATGGTGGAGGAGAATGAAGAGGGGTAGGGAGGGGAAGGTGGAGGGCAATGAAGCGGGTGGGCTCTGGGGAGGGTGAGGGAGGGGGTGGTGGAGTGGAATGAAGAGGGGGAGGGAGGGGTAGGTGGAGGTGAATGAAGAGTGGGAGGGAGGAGGAGGGGGAGGGGAATGAAGATGGGGCGGGAGGTGTAGGTGGAGGTGAATGAAGAGGGGGAGGGAGGGGTAGGTGGAAGTGAATGAAGAGTGGGAGGGAGGAGGAGGGGGAGGGGGATGAAGATGGGGAGGGAGGGGTAGGTGGAGGTGAATGAAGAAGGGGAGGGAGGGGGTGGTGGATGGGAATGAAGAGGGGGAGGGAGGGGGTGTTGGAGTGGAATGAAGAGGGGGAGGGAGCTGTAGGTGGAGGTGAATGAGGAGGGGGAAGGAAAGGATGGTGGATGGGCATGATAAGGGGGAGGGAGGCGTTGGTGGAGTGGAA